>NC_087350.1:49775229-49887729 GCF_030014295.1 Loxodonta africana
TATCCTCAATATCACATCATTGCTCTAACAAGTAGTAAGAAAGGAAATTCAGACAAGTCAAACTCCATACACATTTTTAAAATTTCCTTCATTTTTCCTCTACTGATTCCAACAAAGAAATACGACGGAAAAAACTTGAGGGTTCTCACTTATTTGAATAACAAATGAAAATCTAAAAATATTTTCACTGTATGTTATTACCAACTGTATCACTGGGTTTTATAGTGACAGCACTGTGCTGTAATTTCTGAAAAAACCTCTACATAAAGCTCCATAAACCCAACCGTTGCTATAATGTATCGCCTTATCTAGCACACAATCACTTCAAACACAACTTTTGATGTTAGTATAATTTGTTCAAAAAGGTAATAAATACATCCATGAAGCCAGAGAAATCATTGTACAACCTACTGTAGCTTGTTCTTACCAGTACTGACAATTAATCCTAGACCCAAGATCCAATGTAAAAGAAAAATAAAATATTCCAATGTTACTTGGTTTAATTAAAGGTAATCATTATACACATACCTTTTAATGGACCAACACTTCCAATCAACATTATAAATAATCTGGGCCAACTGCAGAGTAATGTCTGTGAACAATTATCACAAAACTAAAACTTGGATGTCTGTCAGTTGGTGGCAGAGTTCTTGCTTTCATAATAAATATAAAATCAATTTCCTGCTCTAGTTCCTTTTCCAAGTTGAAAATGATATATCTGACTATGAATTCCAACTACTTTCATCCTTAGTTCCTTTTTTTTTTTTTAAAGGGAAGAAAAAAAAAAAGGACTAAGAGACATATGAGACAATCTAAGTCAATTCTTTCTCATTTCAGTAACCTGGCTACATAAGCTTGCCACTTCTTTTTTTTTTTTTTTTTAATGCAATGATTTCCTCCCATCAAATGCCAAACAAATACTTCAGGAGTCTCTCCCCAGTAATCCCACTATAAATTTCTATTTGCAAGAGTTAGTACATCTGAACACCTGGAGAAACCTTCTCTTTAAAAATAATAATAACATGCAATTTCAAAAGCTTTTTGTTCCCATTTCAATTAAAAATAACTTCATATGCTTTAAATGAAATTTTGCAAGTAATGAGAGTCTAATGAAGATTCATTGATTTAAGTAGTTCGGGGAGTCTAAAAAGAAAATGAGCATCTAAAATAACCGAGTTTTCATTGAGAAAAGCTGCTAATGTGTAGGTACACTAAGTCCTCTTCACTAGCAAATGTAATCAGGGCTTTTGTCTCAAGAGAAACTCTCATCCTCCTCTGTGTGCGCACATTCCTACCTCCCATTAACATTAACTGGCACCACACATGCACACCAAGGAAATGCCAGCCTCGGTAGTATGCATGCATGGCAGCTGTGAACTAAATAACCCACATGGTTCTGAAGAGAAGTTACTGATTACTAGGTCGAGAGTCACAACTACAGCCGTGGAATTCAAACACTAGAGCCTAGGCCCAATATGAATGTCTAACCCAAACTGTCTACCCTATCTAATCACACTCCGGGATTATAGTTAAGGTAGGAAGCCACAATTCTACCTCTAGCAATGGTTTATACAAGTAGAAGTTCTGAGTTAGAGGAAACCTTAATCTTTTCATAGGCCCAGGGAAGTTCTGTGCTCCACAGCTTCCCCACTCCCATTCTAGTATTCATTTATGTATTTTCCCACAAAATACAGAAAATCACAAAGTGGATTTATAGAGAGAATATCAAAGGCCTAGCTTAAACTACAAAAGTCAGCAAAATCAGAATCAAGTTTGAAACTTCATCTTCAATATGAAAATAATATGGTAATCATATATATCAGATAAAAAAATTTAAAAATCAGATTAAAAAAATATCAGATACCTGCTGAAATGTAAGTTCCACAGGTTGTATAAAGGCCAGACAGAGTTTAACCACTGATTTTGATTGTTCCAGCTGTTATGGATTCAAGTCAGAATCTTAACGCTCATTTAATATAATTTCCTGAAGCCCAATTCAACAACTTTCTCCTTTCTTCCTTAGTAAAGAATATGTTCTTGTGAAGTTTAATTTAGTGAAGACATTGATGGACAAACACACACACACACACAGTTTACACTTCTGAAAACAGTTTGATAGGCGTGTTGTTAAAATTATGCTTTGGAGAAAAAAAGACTAGTATATCTTAGATTATTTTCATATACAGAGAATACAGTGAAAACTTTACATTCAGTATCTCAAATTAGATCAATTAATATTAAGAAAAAGTCTTTAACATTATATTTAAATAATCATAGGAGGGAAAAAACTACCAATATTCTAGAAGTTTCTCTGGACCTTTCAATCAATTTTATTTATATGCAAAACTAAGAGAAACCAAGAAAAAAGAAAAAAAAAAAAAAAAACAAAGCTCCTCCTGATGCTAAAGCTCTCAATTTACTGACAGGCAAATGGCTTCATGCTGCCACTTAATCTCATTTCTTGCATAATGCCCTCTAATTAGCATATCAAAGTGAATTAATACTTCTAGGGCATTAGCAATGGGGAAATCTGCTCCAGGCTCACAATAGCAGTTAAGAGAGAGCCAAGAAATCCTCAAAAACACCACAAACCACTTTGCATTGCAAAGCTGTTCAATTTATTTATCCTCTCTCTCTAAACACTTTTATCACACACTGTTTTACTACTGTTCACCAAACAAAATGATAATTGCCAAAGTTACCAGCATCTGTAATGCCTGTTTAGAATCTTAATTTAGATTATGTTGCAGATAATTTCTATATGCAACCATTTGTTCTATTATAAATGTTAATATAGAGACAGTGGAAATGTTGACATTCTCAATTAGTTAATTTGAATTCGAAATAAAATTTTATGGGATTTTAAAATTTATGAATTTGTTAATGTAAAAAGCCACCTGCTGGACTGATGCCTAAGAAATATGCTTTGAAAACCGATGTATCACATAAAACAAAACATCATTTGCTATAACATATGTTGAGTCTCCCAAATAATGGTTTAAACATTGTGTAGAATCACCAGTATTAAAAGGATTACGTTGTATACCAACTCCTCATTGATATGATCACACAAAAAGGGTTATTGTTCAAAACTGCTTAACATTTTTAAAGCACTTAAATTAAAAGAAAACAAGAAGTACAAAACTTTTAACAATTATTTTTACCCATAATCACTTTTACTTTCAACTCCTTTAGTTCTGAATCAATTACCATCATGTTTTTTTTTTTAGTTTTTTTATAGTTAGCCCCCCTCAAAAAAAGAGATGCTATGCCAGTTTGATTTAACACATTCTATCACACCAATTTTTTTTTGCTAGATAATACACTCAAAATTTAATGCCAAAGCAAACAACAGTTACAATCAAAAACTAAACATATTATGTGTATAGATTACGTCTATGAAAAGAAAAATAAAGACGGGATTCCAGTTGCTATTCTGCCTACAAAGGGAATAATTAGAATCAAGCATTGAAGATTAATGAAATTTATTTCCTAATCTTCTGTGTCTGAAGGCATAAAAAGATGGTATTTTTTTCCAGTGGCCCCTTCAAGCATTAATTAATTAATTTGCTAAATATAACACTACCACCTAGCTCTGACAGCAATGCCTTTGTTTGATCAGCTTCCATAACTTTGTAAAAATCTCTGATAGACAGGTCTGAAAAACTGATCAATTTATACTAAATAATAATGTAAATTATTTATTCTTCATACTTAAAAACTAAATGGCCTACTGAAGTAGAACAAATGCTTGAAAAGGTCAACATGGAGGGGGTGCAAGCTTTGTTAGTTACTACCTAAATCATGCTGATCACACTGATAAATGGCTAAAATACAAGCCTGCTGAGAAAACAAATAAAACATTATTCTTATAGTGTCAATACTGAAATAATAAATATCTAAAGACGTTCACACATATATGAATAAGAGGAAAATAGTCTAAATCCTTATTTAACTTGATGTATTGGTGATGTGTTAAGTATTTCTTCTGAAGAGATACTTTATGATATCAGTATAAAATAGCGATGACTGATTTAGGGTGTGGGTCATGAAATGGGATTTCAATTCTTTATAGCCACTCTTCATGTAACTTCATTCAATACCAAGCAAAACTATGAAGTATCAAAATATAAATTATCCAGCTAAGATGTTAAATTTCAATTTGCCTTGGAAGTAGCTTTTTACAAAATTTATAAACTGAAATCTAAAAGTATAAGCCGAAGTAATTAAAAGGAAAATCATCGTAGTATGAAAAATATATGCAGGTGTATTTATGAAAGCCGAAGAACCAATGTACTCTTTCAACAAGTCAGGGCCTCCTTCACCACTGTATTAATATACTTCAGATTGAGAATAAAATTAGGTAAATTAATATAATAAAATAATACAGTGAAGTTGCAAATAAAAAACACCAAAACTATACAAATCTGTAATAAAATGAAGTTCGCTAAAATTGCGGCATGAACTATTTGCGCAGATCAAGTTAGTATTGACAAGAGGATTCAATATATTTTTATTGGGAAGGGAAAAAAGAAAAAAGGCTGAAAAACAGCCCCACATTTTCAAGATAATATTTACAAGGCCATGAAGTTCTAAACAATTATGGCAGCGAGATTTTTTTTCCCCCACGTTTTCTATGAATACATTGCATGTATTATCTTACAAGGATGGGAGAGAAGGAAACAAGGCATAAAGAAAAGTTTAAAAAACACCTCTCCTTTACATCCTTCCTCAAAACTTCCTACAAAAGCTCTAATAAGTTATACAGATCTATAAAAATAAAAGAAAATTTAATTAAACAAAAGAAAAATATTTTTAATAACTGCTTTAAGGAAAATTTTACAGAAAAACAATACAGTTTATGACATTTCCAAGATTCACTGACTTTGTATTTTTTCCTGTTTAATCAGTTGATATTTTTAATTGAAACAGGCCATAATGTCTCTCTAAAATTTATATAAAATTTAAAGCATTAAAGGTCCATTAAAATTTGATTCAAAACAATCTTAGAAGAGTGGGGGTTACAGAGAAAACAAGGTTAGTCAAGTGTTGCTAATTGTTGAAGCTAGGCAATGAGTTCACGGGGGCTCAAGGTTCTCTTCTCTCTAAACGTATTTATTATGTTTTAAGTTGTCCATAATAAAAAGTTTTTTAAAACTAGAAAACAAGTTTATTAAAATACGAAAATGAATCATGTATAGAACAGCATATCTGTTTTTAAAACTTTAGAACAAATTATGATAATTATATTAGAAATATTTCAAGAGCAACTTAATAGTATGAATGCAATATATAGGTTAACATTTAGACCCACATATAACAATTCTTCTTTTGTATAACAATTCTCACCCTTCTTGTTAAATTTTCACTCGATGGAAGAATTCGGTTTTATACATTAAGAAGTAAAAGAATTACATGGACTATACATAGAAAAATGAAACAAATTTTTACATTGAAGCATGAAAGAAAAGCACAGAATGGCAGATGGCCCAGAAAAAGAAGACTCCAATGAGTTTCTAAACCTTTGGAGTCATAAATAGAGAGATGTTGACTGAGAGTAGTATCCTGTCCCTTTGAACGCTAGTTACGCTTATGGCTGTAAAAATAAAAGGTTTAATCTCACATCATATACTAAAATGCCTATAAAAACTCACTTGTAAGATACATTCTTCATCTAGCTTAAACCAAAAAAAACACCATGATCTAGCTTAGATATCTAAAATTCTTATGACTCTTTCTAGGGAGGATTCCTTTAAAAGTAAGACATTTTTAATAGTCATTTTCTTCTTCTCCTTAAATATAAAAAATACTTCAACCAGCCCAACCAGCCAAGCAGGCCTTTCTCTTCCCCTGCGGACACCTCCTGCAGTAGAGAAGTTCATTAAGTTTTATGATCTTCCCAAGTCAGTCCTGCTTATAAGCCTCACAAAGGCCACAAATCTGGCAAACCATCACGTATGCCATTAGACATTACTAGTAAATGAATGCTATTTAGGGTTTGTGGTGGCAATAAATCACAGTTTGGTTGGCAGCTATCAACATGGAGTATTTTAACCTACAGTTTAAAAACGAATAGGTTGTGTTGATTTTTTTTATTAAAATACACAATTTCTTTCACAAAAATATGATCCAGATTATACAGTAAAATGGTGAATTTTTGTCAAAATTTTTTAATTTAATTTTTTTTTTTTTTCCTTGAAAAAGAACCCTTTCCTCTTTCATTCAAACTCCCATAATTAATGGCTCTGGGAAGAAGGGAGATTTATGAGGATGGAATACTTCACAAAGAAAAGCACTTCAACAATCAAGACTAAGGTGGCCAAGAAGATTCAAGGGGACACACCAAAAGAAGTATGCAGATGAGCAGATCTTGTGGCATTAGGAATATTTAGTAAGAGATAGAAGACAAAATATAGCTAAAAAAAACAGGAGAAAAATCTTAACATATCAACAATTATGTCATTATGTGTTGCTTACATAGTTTAAAATGAACAAATATCTTGATTTCAAAGACTTTAACTTTGTGGTTGCTTTCAAAATACATGTATCACACAATCCAACAATGAGAAAAAACACTTATGCCCAAAAAGAATGGTATGATAAATTTTACCAAAAAAAAAATTTTTTTTCAAGAAAACGCAAGCATCTTCTTACAGTAAAAGTACACTTTCCCTACCTTAGAATGAGAAAATAATATAATTGTAATATATCCATTTATCTGTCAGAAAGGGAAAATACCTTTTCATAATTGGAGGGGGGGTGTTTTCCAAACTAAATTCCTCATGTCATCAGAACTGGCAGTGTTCACTGCCTGATCAGAAATCTCTGGCAGATCTACAAATACACAGAATTTTATTTAAAAATGATTTTGTCTTACTTTTTAGAAGAAGCACAATTGAAATGACACTATCCACTGACATGACAGTTCCCCTATCCCCACTCATCAGCCCCCCACCCCTCCAGTATGCAGAATAGAGTCATCACATAATGTTCCTGGTTTCTGTTACAAACGACTAGGTGAACTTTCTCTAGATTATGGAGAACTAATCTTTGGATACTATATTATTAGATTAAACAAAACAATCTAAAGAAAAAGCATTATGCAATATACACATATTCAGCAATGTTTATAAGTTCATAATGTTTCAAAGCATGACTGTGGGAGGAGATGGGGTGGTGGGCCCTTGAATTTACTGCCCCATTTTCTTTGCTTTGGTGACACTAATGTCTACACAGCTGTTTTATTTCAAATCAAGGATTCTGAGTCCCGTGTCCCGCTCTCCTTCTAAGACTAGTTTTGGAGGGTAAGGTGAAGCTGTCAGTAGTAGGGGAGAAAGGACGGAAGAGAAAGAGCTTCACCCCCCATCAATCACTCAGTACTTAAACCCCATCCCTCTCAAGCTTAGAGAGGGCTGGCAGGAAGATGCCTCTGCTCAGACAGCTGCCTTCACTCTTTGTCGTCTGTTGGCTTTTTACAAAAGAGATAACCTACAAAGTTGGATCTGCTGGCCAAAGCACAAAACGAGGATCTAATTTACAAGTTATCACTGAAAGCCTCAGAAACAATTTTCAAAACACAAAAATTTCCTTTGTCAGCTACTTCTTGCTTCTTAAATAGCAATAACCCTACCAAAACTCTCCTTGCCAGTAATCCCAGACTCTGAAAAGACTTGTTTCTTTTTCGTAACTCACCTTTGACATGGGGCTGACTATACTTTCCATTCAGAATGGTGTAACTAAGTCCTGTGCAAATAAGCAACTAGAGGACTTATGCTTCCTAATTGAACTCAGCCTGCTGCTAAATGTCTAAACAAGAAAAGCAGTTTGCTGAAGTGTGGTTCCCAAGCTGGCTAGGCCAAAACTTAAAAAAGGCAAAAAACTAAATACAAATCACAAGAATGGAGCAGGAGTATCAATCCCCTCTCCCTAGTACCATAACGCTGTATAAAGTTGAATCAATCTTAATATTCACAACATAGTCAATACCCCAGTGCTTAACTGTCAGCAGAAACTGAAGTGGAGCCCTGATAGCAAGAAAACCCTTGGACATTAAGCAACATAATTTACAGAAAATTACACACATTTAGGCTTCTAAACTAAGAATCCTCAAGATTTAATGCTTGATATCTTTTTTTTCTTTATCTTATTTTATAGTCAGGTAAAAATTATCTGTTTTAAATCACAATGCAAGATAATTAAAAATCAACCCTAAAAAAATTAATAATTTAAAATGCCCTTGGTTTTCAAAATGTAAAATACCTTTTAAAAGAATCACTCGATCTTAAGAAATCACATACACTATGTGAATAAAAAGCAAGAAAAATATTCTTTAGGCTCTCTTAGTATTTGCTATTATGGTTATAGCATATATTTTAACAGCAATAACTCATCATTTTTTCTTGATTTACTGTATCAGAACAGTATTATGGAGTAAAAAATCTGTTTAAAAGGAGAGCAGCTCGCCTATCAACCTAACAATTATACGCATTGTGCTATTATATGTACACTTAATTTAAACACAATCATATTTTAAATAGCATCACTTGGATATTACTATATCCTGGACTTTAACTTTCTCTTCTTTGGCTCAACTTAAAATATGGCAACTTTTAAAATACTGTATATCCAACACACACAGAGAAATTAATTCAACAGTAAAGCTTATTTAGTGCACGTATTTGCTATATAATGCCAAACACATACCAAAAATCTAAATTAAATCTCTTCCTCCATTCGAGCTGGTACTACCACCGCAAGATTAAAATATATTCAGATTAAGAAAGTCTAACAAGAAAATTAAATTGAAGTGAATTGCCAAAAAAAATTTGCCTAGTATGTACTTGTAGTTTTTCATTCCAGCACTTCTGCAAAACCTGTTTTCTCATCTATCCCCTGCCTTGAACATTTGGGAAATTGTTTAACCTGTACCCGCGGACATTTTTCTACTTTATAATATATATTAAGTACCTGCACAAATACAATAACTTCAATCGTAAAATTTAATAAAAGTATAACCGATGCAACACAATGTATATGCCTAGACACACTGTTATCCTTCCTCACTTCTTAAAAGTATTCTTCCCACCTAAAACACTAATTCAAACATGCTATTTGGGGTCTGTTCAATTGCATCCATTCTTCTATCTGTGGAGGTGAAGCTTAAGACTGTCTAAGTAGAACAAAGTTCCGACGATGCTTCTCCCAGGGACTCGGTCCCTGGCATCCAGTCTCCCGTTGCTCCTTTTAAAAACTGACACACAAACAAGGCGAAAGGAGCGGGAGAGGGCTGCTGGCGCTCAGGACCCCTCCCCGCCTGCAGCCAGGGGCGGCCGCCTGGGAACGGCGACCGGTACGCATCTACACTTCATTTTACACCAGAAGCGAAATTGAGAAATCGACTCCAGATTTATTGCAGTTTTTTCTTAAGATCTGGAGGTGGGAAGGAGAGAATGATCAAAGATGGCGGTGCCCAAAAGCAGCAGCTCTCAACTGGAGAGTGGAAGGAGTAGCTCCGACCTCACCTCGGGGGTCTCCAAGACCACAGCAGGGGCGCAGCGCCTTACCTGTTTTCTCTTTGATCTCACACAGGACGCTGAAGAGCGCGGGTTTCATTCTGTGACAGTTCAGAGCGTGTTTCCTAAAAAACAAAACAGCAAAACACAAAGGTATTAGCATCACCTATGGAATAATATGGCGCCTTCCTTTAAGTTAGACCCAAGATTTAATTCCGGTCCCCTATTTTGGAAGGCTCTTTAGAACGATGGGAAGTCTACAGAAACTCAAGTTGACTAGTTAGCGACAGCCGGGAAGCTCCGGCGAAAGCTCCAGCCAGAACGAAGCGCGACCCATCTGCCGGGCAGGCAGCAGCCTCGGTAACCGCAGGGCGCAAACCCGCGCGGGGAGCCTTGATACCGGGGCAGCGACAGCGACCCGGGGGTGAGGACGGCCGCCGAGAGGCTCCCGCGCCCGCCCTCCGCAGGGGGAGCGGCCGCCGCGCCGACCTGCCGGCCGAATGCCGACAGCGAACGGGTGACAGCTCCACAAAGTTTGCGGAGCGGCCCTCCCTTCCCCGAAAACTTGGCCGCCGGCACCCCACCCCGCCGGGGAGGCGCCCAGCGCCCAGCGCCGGGGCTGGGGCAGCGCCGGCACAGCGAGGTCGTCCGGTGGCCAAGGGGAGCTCCGGCGCCGGGACTCTGGGCCGGGGGAGAAAGTTGCACTTCCGTGAAGCGCGGCCGCGGCCCCTCTCGGGGCAGCGTGCACTGGGGTCCTGGCGGGAGGTTTAAACCTGTGGGAGGGGGCCGGGCTGCCAGAGGGCCGGACACGGCAGGAAAGTACAGCAGAAACGCTGCGCGGCACCGGGGCCGTCCCACACCTCAAGTGCAACTTTCCCGACTCCCGCCTGCGTCGAGGGGCGCGGGCAAGTCCCCAAGGCCAGGGCGGGCGGCCGGTATTCGGAGAAAGTTCCCCGCCGGGGGCTCAGGCCCGTGCCCCCGGCGCCACCCCGGCCCCGACTCGGCCGCGGGCCTGGCTCCCGCGCACACACAAAAGATGCTTAATGAGACGACACCAACTTTGCTTGCGCCTCGTCCAGGCTCTGGTCGGTGATGGTCATGATCTGGTGAAGGATGTCGCCGATGTCCTGCTTCCTGCCGTCGCCGTCCGCCCCTTCGTGACCGTGCGGGGGAGGTGGCAGGGCCATGCCCCCCTGCACCGAGTGCCCGGGCAGGTTCACCCCGGCCAGAGTCTGCAGCATCCTGGATTGATCGTCCATCCCGCCGCGCGCGGGCGGGAGCGGGCGGCGGCGGCGGCTGAGGCGAAGGCTGAGGCGGCGGCGGCGGCGGCAGCGACGACGAGGGAGGAGAAGAAAGAAGGGGAGGGGGAGGGGGAGGCGGCCGCGCGCTCCCCGCCCGCGCGGGGAGGGGGCGGCCCGGCCGGCGGGGCCCGCGGCTGAGGCGGCGCGGACGGGCGCCCGGCTCTGGCTTCCGCCGCCGCCGAGGCTGGAGAAAAGCGGCGGGCGGAAGCGCCGGGCTCCGCGGCGGTGGCGGAGGTGGAGGCAGCGGCGTCCGCTGCCCTCACACGGCCGCCGCGCCGCCTCCTCGCCGCCGCGCGCCCCGCCGGGCGGCCCCGCGCAACTTGCTCCTCAGCGCCGGCCGAGTTGCCGGGACGCCCGCCGGCCCCCGCGCCAGCCTGCGCACTCCCCGCCCTCAGCCGCCGCCGCCGCCGCCGCCTCCGCCACCTCGGCCGGGCGGGATCCGAGCCCCGGCGGCCCCGGGGAAGGGAGCGGCGGCGGCGGGCGGCGGCGGAGGAGGAGGCCGGCGGGCTGGCCGAAGGGAGCGAGGGGGGCGGAGGAGGAAAGTTTGGGAGCTGGCGGGCTGGCGCAGAGGGGGCGCGGAGCCCGATGGAGGGCCCCGGCGGGCCGCGCGCCGGACCAGCAGCAGATTGATGAGGCGGGAGAAGTCGCCGCCGCCACAGCCGGAGCCGCGCACCCAGCCAGCAGCCGCCGCGGACCGGGCTCGAAGGCCGCTCGGCTGAGGGATTGACAGGCTGCCAGTGCCACTCACTCACTGCGGCCCCGGCGCCCGGGGGGAGGGGTGGGGGTGAGCGAGGAGGGCGGGGGCGCTCATCCTCACGCCCCGCCCCTGGGGGCGGGGCGCGCGCTCATTGGACCTTGAGCCTCCCGCCGATGCCTCTGGCACCGCCCCCTCTGGCCTCTGATCCCCAGCGCTGGAGGGCGCGCCGCGGAATCCTAACATCCGCGTCGCGTTCTCGCCCCCTCATCGACCCCTGCTCTCAAACGTTGTGCCCGCGCCCCGGCTCCAGCTCCATACTGTTATCAGTCTGAAGTGCGGGGGGGTCATTTGTGGAACATGGAACAACTTGCTCCAAAGCCAACCAAGTTCTTCCCCTCAGCGCCTGTGAGCTTCACGCCTCGGACAGCGCCTGGTACACTTTTCCCGCTTTTCCTGTCAGGAGGTGGTACCCTCAGAGTACCCGGAGCCTGTCCGGGCCAATCGCATCGCGCTTGAAGCAGAATGGGGCGGGTCAGAGGCAGGAGAGACCTGTCCCAATTGGAGTGTTCGAAATCTCCTGGGCGGAGGCAGGGGAGAGATGGTGGCCCCGCCCCTTCTGCCATCACCATAGTAACTGAGAGGGCGCTGCAAGGTGGTGGCATGCGTGGGCCTTGCACTGTCCTTCAAGGGGCGACCAGTTAAATGGAAAACTTGCCTCACGGAGGCTTGGCATCTGAACTGGTCCAGTCTGAATGCCATACTCTTTTCCTTTAAAGAGGAGCATATGAGACCATATCAAAGGGCAGCGGGTCTGGGAGTTAGGAAAGAGCTTGAAGTCCAGGGCTTATTTCAAGACCTACAACTCTTTAGACACTCTGCAACTCCTGGTAATTCAGGGACTACTCCTTTGGCAGCGTTTGCTTTTAGCTGCCTCCAGATGTACAAGCGGGCCCTTTGTACCAAGGACAAGTATGGGGATAGACTGGATTCTCTTGTCAACTTTCCCCATCAGCATGAGTCATTTAATATTGGTGACTGCAGCCCCAGATTTTCATATCTATACGACGCGGCACTGCGGTTTTTTTTATACGACCTATTATTCCATTGTACTCGGTCTACAAGTGACTAAAAGCATCACATTGTTCTGGGATCTGGACTTCCACGTCTTGTGGACACTTAAGCTTGCTCTTAACCTGATTTCCAAACAGAGGCTTCAACATCTGTTTTCTCCATGTTGGATTCATGGATCCCACCCTAGCTAGAAGATTTTGAAAAGTCTCCTTGTTCCGTTCCCAAGCTCAGTAAGCTATCTTACCTGAAACCAAAAATAGGGGTATGAAGATATGAAAAATGGCTCTTACTCTGCAGGGTTTAATGTAGGACAAGCAGTTCTTTAAATGCCAGATGGATTCTTGGAATGAAGCAGGCTACTCAGTTCCAGGTTCTTTCCTTCATATGTTGTGTGTACTTTTAAATACTCCCTACTGCAAAGCTAATAGCTAACCTTACAGTTAAGCAAGCTAAAATCCTTGCAAACTGCACAGCTGCTGAGAAGGGAATTCCAAACAATCCACTCTGCTTACTTACCTTGGAAGAAGATCTCCCTCACATTCATTAATATTCCCTACTCCTCTATACCTCATTTATATATCAAGTTTATATCAATTCTACTTTCAAGCCGCCCAATATGGGTGACTCATAGTCATCATTGATTGGGTTTTCTCTTTATTCTCAACTTGTTTTTCAAAGCTTGTTTTTCAAATCATTACTCATTTTTGCATAAAGGGGCAAGAGCAAGCAGCAACCTTTTGTAATTCTCCAACGTTGAAGACGTAAAACCATAGAATTCTATCTAAAAGATGCTTTAAACTCTTAAGATTCCTTCCCGCTCTAAAATTCAATGATCCTGTGATCACTATCAGGCCTCCTCCCCTGCCCTCCTTCTAGGCTCATAATCTTGACTAATCAGTCATGAGGATGAGTCTAATTAGCAATGTGGATTTATGGTTATTTCTAGCCCACTCCAAACAATGAGTTATGTAAGCAAAGCAACATATATAAAATTGTAAATAAAATTAAAGAAACATTTAAGCAAATAGAGGCAATTGGGAACTATGGGCTATGTAAACAAACTGGAACATAAAACATAAATTAGAATTAAGAAAACAGTTAAGCAAATGCCAGCAATTAGGAATAAAGCAACTTGTTAAATGTCTAACACCCACAGCTATTTTATGGTACACACCTCTATCTATACTCGTGGTCACTCAGTGATGTGGAAACTTGGTGCCATAATTCTGCATTAACTGATTGGATTAGATTGACCTTTTGCTTGGGAGGCTTCTCTTTTTGTTATTATCAATATGAGTTGCGGTAAAAGCCAGAGGATCCAAGCAAGGATTCCCTCACTGGCTCATTGACAACTGCCATTGACTTAAAGCATAAATTCTTTTACATTGGTGTCCAAGCCCCAATAAACAGTGTGAACTAATTGCAGATCCTCCAAGATCTCTTGAGCATTTGCCAGTTTCTCATGTAGGATGCTGCTTTGCCTCCACTCAGGAATCTGAGTCACATGGTTGGTGCCTTCACAGATAATAGAATAGAACCTTCCTAAGTACCTGGATCCGTCTTTACTATTTCTAAGGCAGTGATTGTTATAAAGTCAAGGAAAATGCCATTTACTTTTGGTGAGTGTACATGCATATACATTTAACAGTGACAAAGCAATGAAACCCAAGTCAGGGCTTCCTCATATCCAGATCATTCCATGTGTTTATATTAACATCATCATCTCTCATCATGTGGCAATCATAACAGCAAATTGAGCACTTTCTTGGGATAGGACACCGTGACTTGTTTCTCTTACTTCATCTTATTTCAGTTTCAAACAACGCGGGTTAAGTGGGATCATTATGATATAAGGAAGCAGGACCAGAGGAGAGTAAGGAACTTGCACAAGACCACAAAGCCAGTAAGTATCGGAGCTTACATTCAAATCTTGATACGTGTGGCTGCAAAGCTCACCCTCTAAAACAATGGCAAAAAAAAAAATTAATCAAGATTACTAAATAAAGACCACAAGACTTAGTAGGTGAACTACGGTAAATTAGCGAAAATAAGTAACTTGGCGCTTAATTAAAAAAAAAAAAAGGGGGATAAACATCTCTATTTAAGGAATCCAGGACTCACTGCAGCAGAGGAGGGAAATAAAGAACAAAGCTCAGCCAGGCCATCCTTCATGGCTACCTAGGATCCCACCTCTCTGAAGTTTACATGCCTTTCCTGCCTTCACTGATCTTCATCTGCACTAAACTCTCAGAACATGTTTCCTGTAACACATATTTGACCACCAGACTAGATAGTCCTGTGTTGTTTGCTCTCAATTTCCCTGTTAGTTTTCTAACCTAGTTCCTAAGTATATTAACAGCAAGGTATTTTTTGAGATGTGACCATAACATGACTGATTTGGTGGTGTTGGCTGTTGTTTTTAAAAGAAAAAGAACTTAGCCATCCTAGAGTTATCATATTTTTATACAAAAAACACACACATTATATGTTTTTTGCCAACTGCACAACTCTCTCACCCACTTTTTTCCTAGGCACGCTGTGCATATTATATGTTCATGTGCATTATTCATGTGGTCGTGTTAGTTTTGCCAAGTTGTCACTTAGGGGAAACCAATTAAATGTTTATTCCCAAACATATTACTCCATTGCTTTGGGAATAACTCTCTAGAACTGGCCTTACATTTGATAGCATATTTGACATGCCATAAATGTTCATCTGAGAATGGGGTACATTGAGTAACAAACGGATCAGTGTGATAACAGTTTACCCTCCTACAATGAGATTCTTAAAAAAGAATATTTATTAAAATACATAATTTCTAAAAGTTTTGATAGAAGCCCCATCTCCGATCTCCTATGGTTTCTCATAGCACCTAGCACAGTGCAGTTTGGTACACGGTAGACACTTGAGACCAACATTGTCAGTTGGTTGACTGCCATCAATTGGCTCATCTCCTCCCATGCAGATGTTGTTGTTAGGTGCCATTGAGTCGGTTCTGACTCATAGTGACCCCATGTACAACAGAATACAACGCTGCCTGCTCCTGCACCATCCTCAAAGTTGTTGTTACGCTTGAGCCCATTGTTGCAGCCACTGTGTCAATACATCTCACTGAGGGTCTTCCTCTTTTTCACTGACTCTCTTCCAAGCATGATGTCCTTCTCCAGGGATAATATGTCCAAGGTATATGAGAAGGGGTCTTGCCATCCTTGCTTCTAAGGAGCATTCTGGCTATACCTCTTCCAAGACAGATTTGTTCATTCTTCTGGCAGACCATAGTATATTTAATATTTTTCACCAGCACCATAATTCAAATAAATAAATTCTTCTTCAATCTTCTTTATTCATTGTCCCCATGTGATAGAACCTTGATTTTATTCCGATGGGAACGTGCTCAGTCCTTTCAAGGTCCAAATCAAATATGAGTATCCTTTCCCCCACCTTCTGGGCAGCTCTCAGAGTGAAGAAGCTAGAAAGCAAGAGAGGACAAACAAGACGGAAGCTAGTCTTTCTGTAACCTAATCTGAATTGATATCCTATCACTTTTGCTGTGTTCTCTTCATTAGAAGCAACGCAGTAGATCCGGTCTACACTCAAGGGGAGGGGATTACATACAGCATGAATATCAGGACACAAGGATCATCAGGAGCAGTCTTGGAGGCTCCCTAACACACTCTCCAAATTTGATTTTCAATGCCAGATTAAATCATGGCATGATCCTTGCCCTCTCTCTCCCACTTACATTCCATGGAGTCTACTTCTGCAATATGCTCCTTAGCCAGGCCTTCAAGGTCCTCCATGAACTATCCCAGCCTTACTTCCCGTTACTCCCGTCTGTGTACCCAATGTTATAATCAACCCTAATACCCCCACAGTTTCTGGCCTTCCCCACCCTCCCCGTCTTGGCCCGTACTATTCCTCCCAACTGGACTGCATGCTCAAATCTTACCCATCTTCAATGATGCTGTCTAACTTGTGCATGAAGGTCTTTCAGGCATAAAATCTCAATTGATCCCAAAATAAACTCAAAGGTTTGTAAGACAAGTAATATTAACCCTGTTTTTAGATAAGATTCAGAAAATAATATCTCCTGGCTCTTACTGAGCACTTAGATTGTGCCAAGCACTGTGCTAATGGTTTCACACACTGAATTTAATTAAATATTCATAAAACCCTGTGAGGTGGGCATTAGCCTCATCTATCTTTGAAGAAACAAACTTAGAGATATCAAGTTGACCAAGTCACATGGCTGGTAAATGAACTGGGATTTAAAACAGGTCATCTGGTTCAGCAACTTCGTGATTAAAATTAACCCCATGCTGCACTGCCTCTACAGGGGTTACATTGCTTGTCCAAGGTCTGACAGATGGGGACTAGGTTCCAGCGTGGGCTGGAGTCTTTCCACTGTATATGTTGCCCACCAGCTCAGATGGCACCTCAAAGAAGCTCTTCTTAGCCCCAAAATGAAGTAAATGCTTTCTTTCTGAGTCCTCATTATCACTGGGCTTCTTATAGGTGTGTACCTTTTAATATAGCTAAAAAAACCAAACCAGTTGACACTGAGTTGATTGTAATTCATGGTGACCCCATATATGCAGAGTAGAACTGTGCTTCATAGGGTTTTAATGGCTGTGACCTTTCAAAAGCAGATCACCAAGCCTTTCTTCCTAAGTGCCTATGGGTAGATTTGAACCACCAACCTTTTGGTTAATAGTTGAGAGCTTAACCATTTGAGCCACCCAGGGACTCCACCTTCTAATACAGTTTCTAGGAATGTATCCTATAATCCTATATACTCTGCTTATTGAAGAAAAGGCCTTTTGATATGTAACTTTATGTCTGAAACAATACCTAGCATGTAACTGATGCTTAGAAAATATTTGTTAAATAAATTAATAAATAGGATATCAATGAAATCACTACCTTGAAACAAAGGAATTTGCTTTTATTTGAAGCATACTAAAAACTTCAGACAAAATCCAAAAACTGTGCTATCATGTGCCTACAGAGATTTTTTTAAAGCTGGCACATAAATCCAGAGTTTCATTTCTCAAAAACAAGTGGTCCCACGGTATATTTCTTTTTCTCTCACCAGCTTCTTGTCAACACTAGGTTCATCTCCTAGTCCTCTTTCTTTTCTAGCCTTACAATAAAACTGATTTAAAGTAAAAGTTTCTTTAAGAATTATGCTACAATACACTGATCTGAAAATAAATTTTCTAAAATTATTTTTTCTACCCATAAGAGGGCCGTCAAAGATTTCCTGGTGATATTATTTCTTTTTTTTTTTTTTTTATCCCCAGGTTATAAACTTCCTTCTGTCGGAAGAGACTAGATGATACTTTTGATTATCTCTCCATTCTGAGTTTCTAGGCCACATTTAAATGCAGAAACAATGACAATGTGCTCAAAAGGCATTTTATTTTATGATTATGATTAATAATTTTGTATTGAAGGAAAAAGTACTGATTCAAGTGTATATTTAAGTTTGTTTGTTTTTAACAAATAATCTCCTGATATTTTCCTCACGATGTTCCTCCTAGCACGCTACTACTCATTAATGCAATAAGGTGGAAAAAGGAGAAGAAATGAACTGAGTAAAAGCATGGATACCTTATAAGATACATAAGATAGATAGGCAAAGAGATTAAATACTTGTCTAAAATTAAATTATATACTTCATGGGAGTTTTGGTTATTTGTGATTATTTGGAGCTGTAAAAAGGCACGTTGCCCAGCCCAACATCCCACCTCCTCTGAGAGCCTCACATCCCCTCCCTGAGTCCCCATAATCTTGTCTCATACCACGTGGCCCAACCCTCCTAGCCAGGGATGAGTACCTGGCCCGGGCTGACCAGGACTCTTCCAGGGACTTGCTTTTGTGCCTGAAAGACACTGTTTTGATTGCTGCCTGCTTAAATTGAGGGCATTTAACCTCCCGACCTGTGGGACAGTCATGTTTAACCAACTGCACAGGGAGAAGCAGAGAAAGCCACTTGTAAACAGAATGCTTACGGAAAGAACAAGACAGCCCAGCCTGGAAGAGCAAGGGGGAACAGGTAGCTAGACAGCTCCCAGCGTTCTGAAGACTCTCCAATATCTGGTTCCCATGGTGTCTGGGAGTCATTCAAAAACCCCATAGTTTTGACTGGGCCACCACAGCCTGGTTCCTGGCAGAAGATTTATTTCTGAGTCAAATGTACATCAGAGATAGGAGTTAGGGAAGAAAGGTAAACTGGAGGGTGTAACTGGGTGGGGTATTAACAAGGAGATCCTGGGGAATCTGGGTGAGAAGAACTTGGGAAAGGCAGAGGCAGATATACTGAGGAGGGAGCTAAATGCTTGAGGAGAGAGTGATCGTTCAATTTTGTACAGGTAGAGCCTGCAGCAGGACGAGGGAGCGATGTCCAGTGGGCAGTTGTGAATCTAAAGCTCAGGAATAAAGTGTGAGCAAGAAGGAGAGAGATCTAGAAATCATTAGTGTTTTCATGGTAGCAGTATGACAGTGAATGAGATCACTGGGAGAATGTGAGAAGTAAGAAAAACAAGGGTGCATGGCAGAGCCCTAAGGAACACTGATAATTAAGGCATAGATGAATGAAAAAGTAGCCAAAAGGAGGACTTTGGAGTGGGAGAAAGACTAGAAGAGCACGGTAGCACAGAACCCAAGAGTATTTTAGGAAGGAGAGAGAGGTCAGTAGTTCAACTGAGTTATGGTCTAAGAGGTGTCCACTGTGTTTTATGACATGGAGGGTGTTGGAGCCCCAGCATGAACCATTTTTGTGGAGTTGGGGCTTGGCAGGGAGTTGACCGCTCTTTGGAGAGGGGAGGAGAGAAAAAGGGCAGGAATTGGAAGGCAATGTGGGTTTGGGGATGTTTAGGGGGTGCCATAGGGGTGTTCTCTAGAAAAGCAAAATCATTAAGCATATAAATGTATATAAATAGAGAGATAGGTAGAGTTTTATGTCAAGGAAATGGCTCACATGGTAGTAGATGCTGGAAAGTCCCAAGTCCGAAGCTCAGGTTGGAGGCTTCTCCTGACTCACGTAGATGCAGGGGCTGGCAAACCCAAGATCAGCAGGTCAAACAGTAGGTCTCTGGCTCTCAGGCTGTGGAGACCAATGAATGCCAAGATCGGCAGGCAAGATGGAGATAAGCTGCTAGCTCAAGTCCCAAGAACTGGAGGCCAGAGGAATAGGAGCCAGCTACAGGATTCAGACCCTGAAAGCTTTTCCAGAAAGTCCACCTATATTGGATGCAGACCACACCTCCAAGGAAACTTCATTTCAACTGATTGGCTGCTCATAACAGATCCCATCATGGAGGTGATCACATTATATCAGATCTCATTATGGAGGGATTACGTCATTACACAGCTGCCAAACTACATCATAACTAACAAACCACTGAGAATCATGGCCCAGCCAAGTTGACACACAACCTTAATCATCACAGGGTATCTGGAAGAGAGTTAAGAATGTTTAAATGCCTCATCAGGAGGAGCTTGCAGCAGGAGAGGCAGAGAGGAAGGTGAGGGGATGGGATTCATACCTAGGGGTGGGGTGACCTTACTCACCAGGAGGATGGCCTGGGCAAGAAAGGTGAAAACAATGTGCTTCCTGTTTGGAAGAAAGACATTTATATGAAAACCAGAGGATGAAGGGTCAAACGAGGAGGAAAGAGAAGGGACCTTATGGTTTCCTGTTCACGTGGCTAGATCTTACAGCTTATTAGACTTTGTTTTTTTTAAATAAAGGTGTTATCAATCTTCTTTTAAAGTTGTTAATGAAACTATTGAACAAGACAGAGTAATATCGACCTATTAATCAGCACCCTTTGAATATCATTATTTAATCTGTTACAAACACAACCTCGTGAAGCCCATCTTTCTCCATATTGCCCATAAGAATTAAAGAGATGTTATCAGATAATTTGCTAAATTGCAGATGACTTATTCCTACAGTTTTATTATATTTATCAGAACAGTAGTCTTGTCAGAAAAGGAAATGTAAGTGGTTAAGAGCAGACTTTGGAACCAGGTTTCCAGGATTTGAATTCTGACTCCTCTCCTTACTAGCTGTATGATCTTGGGCAAGTTATTAAACTCTCTGTGCCTTAGTTTCTTCATCTATCAGATGGAGATATTATCTACTTTCTAGTTTGCTATGAGGATGAAACGAGTTTATACTTGTTAACGGCTTACGATGGTGCCTAGCGTAAAGCAAACACTATAATACCTTTTTTTTTTAATCACTAATGTTTAATGCTCCCATGCCAGATTCTGACATTAGAATTCCTTTTCTAAGTGCTCACAGACCACCTCCAATAATTTAAACTGAAATGTTGCCTAATGTGTAATTAAAAAAAAAAAAATGTGGTAAATATGTATGTAACAAGTGATGTATACTTTTAAAGGGTGAATTTTATGGCGTGTGAATTATATCTCAGTAAAAGAAAGAAAGAAGGAAAGGAAGGAAGGGAGGAAAAGAGGGAGAGAGGAGGAAAGAAGGAAGGAAGACTATGTTACCTGAGTGGACATTGAGCTTAGCATTGTTCTTTTGAAAATCAGGACTTGTTTGACTTCCTAACTTTCTGCCCTTAGATACTTTTTTCCTTTCTCCACAGCTCAAATTCAGCAATCATACATGAAAATTAACTCAGTAATCTGAGATTTAAGCATTTAAATGTCTGGGTGCTCTAGGGCCAGAGTTACCCCAGGATGGGCCAGGATGACTAGACCTTTATACTCTTGCATCCATCAGTCACAGGATGTGATTACTCTGCCAGGAAAGATTTGGCCTTGGGCAAGGTGGCTCTCCACACCTAAGGCAATCCCTAAAAGGAGCTGAGAGCTGAAGGCTGCCTGCCAACAACACTCGCAGCAACTGAAACAAGTCAGTAAAACAAGTCAGCAAACGGGGATTGGGGCAGGACTACACAGGGTCCACCACACTGCTCTACTTTACCAAAATAATAAAATTTAAACTCCTTGTCAACTCCCTCTGTGGTCTGCCTTCTGCCTACCCCTCAGGCTTCTCACACATCTTACGTTTATAGTCCTATTCCTCACTCTTTTATCCTTCTGTGCCTTTTCCCTCCTCAGTCTGGAATGTCTTATACTATTTTTCATTTAAAATCCATCTCAGACATCATTTTTTCTGGGAACCCTTCTCTAATTCTGCCAGATAAGACTAAATCTCATCTTACCCTCTCCTACCTTATACACATTTCTATTTTTGTGCTTAATTATCCTGCATTGTTAGTTCTCTCTCTCTCCCCAACTAGGCCGCAAGCTCCCTGAGTGCAGGGACACTGTGTTCCAGCCTCTGCTCTGGGCACAGAGGAGGAAGTGCATTCCTTTTAGTTGAATGAATAGATGAATGAATTAGTGAATAGATAAATGAGCTAATGGACAGGCAGAACTCAGGCTCAGTGGGTTGACCAGGCTGGAGAGCTGATCCCAAGGAGGGTCAGCAACCAACTGAACAATAATGTCAAACAGTCATAGTATGCCTCAGTACAACCCATCCTTCACTGATAGCCAAGGGGTCCTTGGTGAGTAGGGGCAATAGAATTTCTGGGAACCAGTAATCACAAGAGGAAGAAGCATTCATTTTAAGGGGGAAAGGGGCAGGAGGCAGATGGGGAGATCTTCTATTTCAGTAGAAGTAAGACTTCGACCATTAGTCATGAGTACAAAGACAGAGTATAGCCACCTAGGCCCCAGAGTAGGCCAAGGCTGGCAGGGTGTAAAAGTTTACACTGGTATGATCTGGTACCAGTGGGGTCAGGGAAGGGAAATGACAACAGGCAAGCAGGCAGGCAGGCAGGTCTAGGACTCTCCCAGGCTCACTGCATGCTGGGCTTGGGAAAAACAAATTATAGATCCTTCGGGTCCTGCTGGGCCCAGGGCTAGGTGCCTCTTGGCCTGCTTGGAGTGGGGCTTGAGGGGTGGGAGTTTCTTCCTTTCCCCTTACCTTCACAGATACTTGTTGTCTTCAAGCATTTTCTTATTTAATCCTCACCATACTCCTTTAACATCAACATTCATTTTTTATTTAATAAACAGGAATGTAGAACTGACCATGTTGCCAGGCATTGTTCTCAGCACTTATAAATATTAGCGTGTTTGGTCTTCATAACAGCCCTGTGAGGCCAATGGGTAATTTTATCCCCATTTTACGGTTGAGGAAATAGAGGCAGTGGGAGGTGGCGGTAACACAGCTAATAGGTAAAGTAAGTATTCACATTTTACAGGATACAAGAGTTTATTCTTTCCCCCGTCAATAAGTTGTTGATTGCCTCCTTGCCTGGCAATCAAGGCCTGTGCTAGGCAGTAGGATACAATGCCAGACAAGACAGCAGAAGTCCTGATCCTCAAGATGTGCACAATATTCAATCCTGAGATCCATCCACTAAAGTTTGGTAATTGTTGGTGTTCTTCATGGATGCTTCCTGCTAATCTGTCTAGAAATTCTTTTTCCTTTTTAAGTCACCTGAAGAGCAGAGACACTGTACTCGAGCGCTCTTACCTGCTCCTCTGGCAAGAATTTAGCTTGTCTTAGCTCTAGTAGATTAAGAGCTCAGCTGCTAACCAAAAGGTTGGCAGTTGAAATCTACCAACCACTCCTTGAAAATCCTATGGGACAGTTGTATCCTGTCCTTTAGGGTCGTTATGAGTCCAAATCAACTCGACAGCAATGGATTTTGTTTTGGTGTAGCTCCAGTAGAAAGAAACAGAGCTTCATCCCTATAGGCGAATGGAATACTTGATTTCCAGCCCTCTCTTCCTACCTTTGTCCATGCTGTCTCCTCTGCCTGAAATTCAATCCCCAACAATTCATCCCTGCCATCAACGGTGGCAATAGTGGCTTCCACAAGTCACTTTGGGAGTGCTTCTTTGACTGTCCCCAGCCCCATGATGACAACACATTTTGTGAGCTCTTACTATAGGCAATATCTCATTTAGTTCTCACAACAATCCTATGAGGAAGATAGTATCATTTCCATGTTATAGATGAGAACACTAAAGCTCAAAAAAATGAAAGAACTTGCCCAAGGTCACCCTACCAGTAAGAAGCAGAGCTGAGGTTTGAATCCACATCTATTTGACTCTAGAAATGAAGGTGGGTTTTTTGGTTTTTGTTTTCATTTTCTTTATTGTGTTAGGAACCTATTTCCTCCACATATACAGAATATAAAGCCTATCTTCACAATGAATTATGCCTCTCTGCTCTCATTTTTTTCACACAAAAATTAATGGCCACTTCCTGAAAAAAACAGATATAAATCCAGAGGTCCACACCCTTAAGCAATGCACTACACTGCTGCTACATGAGCTTTTGTTTCTGGAATCCCTGAATATTCAACATCTATTCTACAATTATGCAGTTGTTTATGGTCTTTAGTGGTTTCATGTGTGAATTTCTTGTTTGCTCAGCTTGATTTTGTCCCCCGTGATGCACACAGTAAATGCATAATAAATGTTCATTGAATGAATGAATTTTACATGTATCTTGCTGAAATATATGCAGCTCTGTTTGGTTCACTAGAGTGACATACCCGAACAAGAAATAATTTTTCTTAATGTGTCCCTTATAAATTGAACCCAACCATATTTGATTAATTTCACATCATGCATTTTTATTGCACCAATCACTCTGGTATCAGGTCATATTTATTTTAAAAACAGATTCACAAAGGGTGCAGGGCTGGAGTGACAGTGTAAATATGTTAATAATAAAAATAACACTGAAGATATTTTACTGGAAACTCTCGCATGCTAATGATGAGTAAGTGCATTCTACGGAAATATGTTTGATTTACAATGCAATTAATTTCAGAAAGATCCAGATCCTATACCATATCTTGTATACTTAAAAAAAAAAAAAAATTTGGATAATGAAAACTAATAATGAATATTCAGGTCATAAAATCAGGGGAGCAAAAATCACCTTAAAGACCTTTAGCATTTTACTTGGAACAATAGCCCAATCCCTGAAAATGGTGCTATTGTCCCATCAAAACACATCCAGATTAGAAGATCCTCCCGGGTAGCTGCAGAGATTTTGCACTGCACAGAGCACGTGTGCACCCTGTGCAGCCCTCACAATGAAAAACACCACGTATCGTCCGGTGACCAAGGCGCCCTGGCACCTTCAATCATGTAACGGAAGGCTTTGGGAACTTCTTGTTCAAGAGAAAGCAAAGTCTTTCATGTCGACTCACATTGTGGCATGTGTGAGTGTTTTCCTAGTTAAGTATTTGGCCCCATCTTTTTTTTTTTTTTTTAGGATCCAGCTAAAAAGGAAAGGCATTCTATCTCATACCCTATTCAAGCTGCAAGAAATAAAAAATGTGCTTCATTTGGTGTTTGGTCACTCAACTCAGGTGTTCTAAGAAAGCGTGCATTCTTATGCACTCTTTGGGGAAAGATGCCCTTTTTTGCAATAGGATTTGTAAAGTTGACTCTGCCCGCTTTGTTTCTGAGAGGGGAAGAAGCAGATGCTGCTGAGAGATCATGCACCACAGGGATCCTCACGTCAGTGCAAAATGGTTGCAATTTTCCCTCATTTCTTGAGGACAGATCTGCCATGCTGTAGCAGGCACCAGACTTTTAGCTAGAACTATTTGGCTTATTAAACAAATCTAATGTGTAACTTTGATTTAAATATAAATAAATAAATAAAATTTAAAGTATTTAAAAAAAAGGAGATGCAGGCTTGAGATAGTGCATTTTCATATTTCTCTGGTGGTAATTACTCATCTTAAAACAGATACTGTAGAATGAATTATCAACATTTTCGTAAAAACAAAAAGAAAAGAAAAATAGAAAAAGAAAGGGACATAACTAGGCCTTAAAGAAATCTCACAGTTTAGTAGTCAAATTACAACTACCAAGGACCAGAATCAGGAAGAAGTAATAGAAAATATAATACAGAGTCTTTTTTTTGTAAGTCCTTTAGTATTATTTTTCCTTTAACCTCCGTGCACAATTACTCTGAGAAAAATATTTAGTTTGCAAATAAAATAACAAAATCTACATCATATGGAAAAATTAGAACAAAATAAAATATAGCATAGAAAAACTTGATGATGCCTAATGTTTTCTGTTTTACCATTAGCCCCTTCCCATTAGAATCCATCTTACTCTGTTGATATTCTCTTAAGTACCCTAAGTGCAGAAGGGGAGACATCAATATTTCCACACAGGAAAGTGTGTATTTCCAAAAAATATTTAGTATGCAATGATTAGCACAAGTTTTTGCTGTTTAACCTTCTTTCCCTCACCTTTGTTCACAAGGTCTTTATATCTGGGAAACAGTGTCTCTTGGTTGAGACTTGAAGCTTTGAACAAACCAGAATTTATATCTCCGCTGTTGATGGCACTGGGTTGGCTCTGAGGGTGATCTTGAACTATTGAACTTCTGTAAAACTCAGTTGCTCGTCTCTGAAGTAGGTACAATTATAGTAACTACTTCATAGGGTTAGTGTTAGCATTCAAGGAGAAGGTACATGCAAAAAAAAAAAAAAAAGTGACTTAGGTATTCCATAAATGCAAGGGAGAAATTGCAAGTCCAGTTTTAGACTCCCATTATGTTTTTACATCATTTTATATCCAGCAAATCCAAACCACAACATTTCCTTGGCAGTTATGAGGTTCAGATTCTTTATTCCCCTTCTCTCTTCTAGTGTCCTCCACAGGCACTGTTTCCTTTTGTCCTGTAAGCAGCATGCCTCTTCTATGCTGCTCTCTGGCTCCTGAAAGGTAATTTGCAATGGCCAGCATGACTAGTATTTTACCCACAATTGATAACATGGAAAATTTTAACACTGAATGGTTAATGCTTTTTAGTTTTTAATGACCTTGCCAGCTAAGAGAATTGACTTATTTTTTCCCGTTGTGCACCAAAACATTAAATTGAATTGTCCTTAGGTTGTCACAGCTCAGTTGTCTGAGTCCTCAACTTCCATCCCCACCAGGGAAGAGGACAGGCCAAGCTGGGGTTAGTTCAATGGGGCTCTGGTGGGGCTCAGTCCAGGCTTAGGCTGAGGCTATGTTTTTTAGTGTCAGATTGGAAGGCAGACGGAGGCTAGAGGAGCAAGCTCAAAATGGGGCTGCTGTTCAGAAAGCGTTTGTCAAAAGGCAGGAAAAGGGAGAAGGAGGAGAAAAAAAGAGTAGGGGAGAGACGGCAAACAGGAAGAAGTCTGCATTGGGGTTTCCAATGCTGAGTGTGCATGCCAACCTCAGCTTGTGCCGTGCCAACTGGAGGGCATGCAGTGCTCATTGAAAGGACCTGGAGAGTGGCAAGACAAGATCTAAACTGATGTCACATCAGGGGATATAAAAGAAGCCAACCTACTACAGAACAGAGTAGCAGTTAAAAGCCCAAGCTCAGAAGGTTCAGAGCCAGAACTGCACTCAGCAGCTGCATGACTGTGGGCAGACACATTCCAGT
This sequence comes from Loxodonta africana, assembly GCF_030014295.1. Classification (NCBI taxonomy): domain Eukaryota; kingdom Metazoa; phylum Chordata; class Mammalia; order Proboscidea; family Elephantidae; genus Loxodonta; species Loxodonta africana. The sequence goes on from NC_087350.1 coordinate 49,802,270, forward strand.
AGATTGGTCTTCTCAAAGTCTCATCGTCATCATCGGTAACATGTGGACTGGCAGAATACATTTCTGTTCAAAAGTTACCAGTGAACCATCTATGACCAACCTACCTACTTAAAATCTAACTCTAGCCCCCATACTCCTGTCCTCCTGCCTTGCATTATTTTTCTCCATAGCTCTTACCATCTTATTTGTTCAATGTTTTACTTATAAATATTTTCAATACTGTCATTCTCCCTCTATTAGAATGTAAGTAAGCTCCAGGAGGGGAGAGACTTTTTGTCTATGTTTCACTGTTTTATCCCTGGCACCAAGACACAGCGTCTGACTAGGTGCTCAATGAATTTTGCTGGTGAATAAGTAAGAGTTGGCCACCATTATTATTACCATTCCTGAATTAGGAGCTCTTGACAACCCCTCGAGCCTGGAAAGGGAAGCTGTTTTAGTTTCTCAGTGCTGCTATAGCAGAAATACCACAACAGAGTAAAAAAAAAAAAAAATTTTTTTTTTTTACTACGAGTAGCTTTAACAAAAAGAAATTTATTTTCTCACAGTTTAGGAGGTTAAATCCAAAAAACCCGAACCTGTTGCCATCAAGTCAAATCACTCATAGTGACCCTATAGGACAGAGTAGAACTGGCTCCATAGGGTTTCCAAAGCTGTCATCTTTACAAAAGATTGCCACATCTTTCTTAACCACTACACAACCAGAGCTCTTTTTTTGGAGTCTGGAATTCCAAATTCAGGGCACTAGCTCTAGGGGAAGGTTTTCTCCCTCTGTTGGCTCTAAGTAAAAGTCCTTGTCTCTTTTCAACTTCTGTTCCTGTGTTCCTTAGTTAGCTTCATGTGGTGGGCATCTATCTTCCCTATCTGTGCTTGATCTGTTCTTTTTATATCTCGAAAGTGATTGGTTTAAAACAGACCCTACACGGACAGGGCCTTATTAACATAACAAAGAAAACCCTATTCCTAAATGTTATTATTTCCACAGGAATAAAAAAACCAAACCGTTGCCATCGAGTTGATTCTGACTCATAGAAACCCTATAGGACAGAGTAGAACTGCCCCGTACCGTTTCCAAGGAGCCCCTGGTGGATTCAAACTGCCCTTTTTTTTTTTGATTAGCAGCCATAGCTCTTAATCACTACGCCACCAGGGTTTCCTCCACAGGAATAGGGATTGGGATTTACAACACATATCTGTTGGGAGTCACAGTTCAATCCATAACAGAAGGTAAATATAAAAAACTGTGGTAGCTAATCGTAAGTAAAACGTTTATCAGGTTCTAGGTGAAGTTTTATATCTTGTCCTATACATCCTCTAGGAAACCCTGGTGGTGTATTGGTTAAGAGCTTCGTCTGCTAACTGAAAGGTTGACAGTTTGAATCCACCAGGTGCACCTTTGGAGAGTCTACGAGACAGTTCTACACTGTCCCATAGGGTCGCTATGAGTTGGAACCAATTCGATGGCAATGGATTTGGATTTTTTGGATCTGATACATCCTCTGACGACAACCTGGGATCTCTGGGGCAAAGGTTAGAGGAAGAACAGAAGTTATGACCAGCAGGGATCTAAGGTAGGGAGGGGGCCTGACTATAATGATGGCCTTGGGGAGAGTGTTAGAGGCACAAAGACTGGAATCCATATGGGGCCGGAGGCAGGACCAGCTCCTGCGACTGAAGGAAGGCAGCAGGTTTCCATTTGAAAAATCTGTTTATGTGTTCACCCACTTTTTATTACACAATATTTGACTATGTTCTCTGAAATATTTATTTAAAAAAAAAAAAGATAAAATCCACCTCTTTCTTGAGCGTACCTCCATATCCCAATCCCTGCATGAGGATAACACTGGAGCTATTTCTTTGGATAGTTTTAGATTTTCAGAAAAATTACAAAGATAGTACCCATAGAGTATTGCCATTGACTTGATTCTGACTCACAGGCAGAACAGCTGACCTTTAGGTTTGCAGCCGAGCACTGAACCACTGTGCCACCAGGTCTCCTTAAACATAGCAGAGTTCCCAAATACCCCTCACCCAGTTTCCCCTATTATTAACATTTTACATTACTATAGAATATTCATTACAATTAACGAACCAATATTAATACATTACTGTTTAAAGGACATACTCTATTCAAATTTCCTTGGTTTTAACCTAATCTCTTTTTCTGTTCCAGGATCTTGTCCAGGATACCACATTACATGTGGTTATCATGGTTCCTTAGGCTCCTCTTGGCTATGACAGTTTCTCAGACATTCCTTGTTTTTGATGACCTTGACAGTTATGAGGAGTACCAGTCAAGTATTTTGTAGGATGCTCCTCTATTGGGATTTGTCTGGTACTTTTCTGAGGATTACACTGTTGTTGTCAGGTGCCGGCAAGCCGGTTCCAACTCATAGCAACCCTATGTACTACAGGATGAAACACTGCCTAGTCCTGCGCCATGCTCACAATTGCTGTTATGCTTGAGCCCATTGTTGCAGCCACTGTGTCAAACCATCTCATTGAGGGTTCAGACAGGGTTAGATTCATTGAGGGTCCAGTCCAGGATTGGACTGAGATATGGGTTTTTTGGGAAGAAAGCCACAGGGGTAAAGTGCCATTCTCATCACATATTATCAAGAAGACATGTTATCTGTCAGCACAACTTAACCAAGGCAAGGTCATGGAAGCTTCATAGACACATACAAACTCCCTCAGGGACCAAATTACTGGGCTGAGAGCTGGGGACCATGATCTCAGGGGACATCCAGCTCAACTGGCATAACATAGTTTATAAAGAAAATGTTCTACATCCTACTTTGGTGAGTAGCATCTGGGGTCTTAAAAGCTTGTAAGAGGCCATCTAAGATCCTCCACTGGTGCCACCCCATCTGGAACAAGGGAGAATGAAGAAAACCAAAGATACAGGGGAAAGATTAGCCCAAAGGACTAATGGACCACAACTACCACAGCCTCTACCAGACTGAGTCCAGCACAACTAGATGGTGCCTGACTACCACCTCTGACTGCTGTGACAGGGATCACAATAGAGGGCTCTGCACAGAGCTGGAGAAAAAAAAAAAAAAAAAAGCATGGAACAAAATTCAAATTCACACAAACACAAAAAAAAGACCATACTTACTGGTCTGACAGAGACTGGAGAAACCCCCAGAGTATGGTCCCTCAGATACCCTTTTAACTCAGTACTGAAGTCACTGCTCAGGTTTAAGCTTCAACCAAAGAGTCAGACCCACAAAACAAACAACAATACATATAACTCACACAGGTATACAAGATTAAATGGGCACACCAGCCCAGTGGCAAGGAGGAGAAGGCAGAAGGGGACAGGAAAGCTAGATAAATGGAAATGGGGAAACCAAGGTCGAGAACGAGAGAGTGTTGACATGTCGGGAAGTTGGCAACTAATGTCACAAAACAATATGTGTACAAATTGTTTAATGAGAAACTAATTTGTTCTGTGTAAACCTTCATCTCAAGCACAATAAAAAAAAAAAGTACATGTTATCACTATCACCATAATTTGTCACTGTTGATGTTGACCTTAATCATCTGGCTGAAGTAGTGTTTGTCAGATTTTTCCATTGTAAATTTATACTTTTTCCCTCCTTCCCAACTGTATTCTTTGAAAGGAAGTCACTATGTGCAGCTCACACTGAGGGAGTGCTCCCCTACTTGAGTATCTACATAAATTATTCTAAATTGTTTTGAATGAAAGATTTGTCTCTTCTCCCACATAGTTATGAACTTAATCATTTATTTATATTGGTACGGATTCACGTATTTTTTATTTTACACTTTTGGTTATAATCAGATACCATATTATTTGTTTTTAATTTTTTTGTTCAAATTGTTCTAGCTTTGGCCACTTGAACTCTTTCATTTTTGGCTCCTGTGTCCCTTGGGACAAAACCCCATCAGTGTTTTTTTTGTTTTGTTTTGTTTGAGCACTTCTTTACTTTTCTTGAGCTACAAGATACTTGAGGCTCATCTTGTATTTTTCCTGCTCCAGTCCTAGAATCAGCCGTTTCTCCAAGGAGCCTGGTTCCTTTTATTGAGAATAGTATCAGAGACCAAGATCTGAGTGCTCCTATGATGAGTAAACTTATTTCTCCAGGAAGGTCAATTCAGGAAAAGCAAAAATATCTATGGAATACATTTTTAATTCGAAATTGAAATTATTTAACTCAAAATTGCTATTGTTGAGTCTGATGAAAAAGTGTGTATTTCAGAAACTTATATTATCTACTTTATTGGGAAAATGTTAAAATTTAGAAGTCTTTGAGCGGCAGATTTTTCATCTTTTGCAGCTTACATACGTAAAACATTATAGAATCCATAAAATTGCATCACATGACCCGGCCCACAGATGTTATCATTTTCACTCTACAAATGGGGAAACTGAAGCAACAGAGAATCGATGTGACTCTGCCCACCAAGGTCACACAACTGAGCTGAAGCTAGAATTAGCTTATTCCAATAAAAGAAACATTTTGCACAGAACTTTGGACAAAGAACTGGAAAATACAAAGATGAACAAGATACAGGCTCCCTACTTCTCAACTACAGCCTCTTTCTCTAATATAATCTCTAGGTTATATTGGAAATTGTGTACTCTCTACAGTGCCTGTGCAGAACAGTTTCCCCCAGTTGAAGCAGGTTCTAAGACTTATTCCACTAGCCACTCCCCCTCCCCACCAATGCCCTTCCTATGTAAAAGCAGAAATTAGTTCTCAGGCTGTTTCCAAAGGTCAGATGGGGGCTCCAACTCAAATACCTACAGGGCCAGGCAGATCATGTAAATGAGTGCAGCAAGCCAGGCATGAGAAAAAAGCCACAGCACAAGTGTTGTGATGAATGGTGGCTGTCACCTGGCCTTCATCACATGTACCACCCAGCAAGAGGGCAGCCAGGACTCAGCTCCAGCTGATTGTTGACAAGTAGACTATGGGCCCAATGTTGCCACATCTTTCTAGTGTTTAAAGAGAAGCGGAAAAGCCCTGGACAGGCCAAGACTATGTGGGCTGGATTCAGCTTTCAGGCTACCTGCTTCTGACTTCTGAGCTGGCAATTGGTCATTATTATTCTAGGTATTATTTTTGCTCCAAGACATTTGGGTGGCAGTATTCATAATTTCTTTCAACAACCACTCACCTCATTTTACTTTCAGTCAGGAAATATTTATTGAACACATATTGAGGTTTTTCTGAACCCTCAATACAGCAATAACTAGGGTCACCGAATATGTGTGGATGTGTGTTAGCTTGGGACAGATTGTCAAGTCATAATCCACATTCACTGTGAAACAAGTATTTAGTGAGCAACGACTATGGGCCCCAACTATATTAGTCATCAGGGATGCTGTGATGACTGAGATACACCCTATCTTCAGGTTGCTTCTAGTTTAGTAGATCATCCCTTATGAGGTAGAAAGTTGATGGAATTATAGGAAGAATTTAAATGAACGCTTTTTGGAAACTCAGGCGTCCTCTTAGTGTGAGGATAACATCTGCTTTCCTGGGTTGTATAAATTCCATCACGGTTCACATGCACATGTGGGTGCTTAATAAATGCTCTTTGAAGGTAATGATAATGAACTGAGACATAGAAAACCTGAAACTGCTCTCTAGGAGAGTGGCTCATGGGGTTGGATGCTTTACAAAGTCCCTGTGAGAAAAGGCGAAGGGATTGGGGTTACTAATAACATATCATGGAGAAAAGAAGGTTAAGGAGAATTTAATAGCCATCTTCAAATATCTAAAGGGACATTACTCATGTGTTTTAAACATCAGTTCTTGTCTACTAAGGATAGGACATGAGGGAATTATCTTAGATGGGAACAGGAGGAACTTAGATGAGATATCAACGGGAGGAAAAAAAAAAACTCAAACCAGCTGAAAGGACTGTGAGATGCTGGAAGGCGACATGATTTCACAGAAGGATATGCTTATTTTAAGAACACAGGCTGCGGATTATTATTGGGGGAAATGTAGAGTTCGCCAGTTATTAGTTGTATGATCTTGAACAAGTGGCTTCACCTTTCTGAGGCTCAGTTTCCTCATTTGTTAAAGGGGGATAATAACAGTGTCTACTTCATTGGATTATTACGAGAATTAAATTAGATTAGATATATGAAGCTCTTAGCCCAGTGCCTGGCAGAGAGTAAGGCACAACCAATAATGGATGCCATTCATTACTGTTATTTAACTATGATCCTAACTGGAAAACCACCCTGCACGTAAACATAAGCTTCAATACTCTTTTTAGGGACATTAAAAAAAAAAATGCTGTGTATTGTGGGTCTTACAGTTTCACTGAGGAGACACAATGTGAACACTCAAAAAATTAAATAAGTATAAAACTTAAATAATAGAGTCAGTAGAGTAAAATGGGTAAGAGCGAAGACTTAGTAATACAGGAGCACTTAGAACAGTGCCTGGAACCCAGGGCTTTTTTGTCCTTGGTATGGCAAAACCATAGTGCAAGGTAAGCCTCAAAGGTAAGATCAGTTATTAAGTAAAAGACTAAGGAAAGACCTATACGGGTTCTGAGGTGGGAGAAATTGCTCCAAATTAGTGTGGGCCAAAACAGATGGATAAGATTTGAATCCACTAATCCGTAAACGCACTCAATCAGAGGGATCACGATTGTCCCAAGCAAGGATCAATTATTCACTATTCAGATGTCTTATGCTTTTATTGTTAAGGCATTTGCAGGCACTACTTTGAATACCCTATCTGTCAGCTTTGAAGAAATTCAGTTGTTTCATTTCTGGTATTTTGAATATAACCAAGAAACAGGTTAACCAAGAAACAGTCCTCTACATTGTGATTGTATTCTATAAACTTTACTTCATAGCAATTATAACTCTGCAGCACATTTAACTTACTAATATTTATTGAAATATTTTTAGCTGCAAAAACATTTTATGTTCACTATTATTTATTAATGCCCTGTTTTAAAATATTACACATAAAATTTATTCCAGTGCACATTAGTAAATAAATTATGCTTGTAATTTCTAATGCATTTTTAATTATAAATTTATCCATGTCTACCTTTATTTATGATAGTGGTGTCTCACTGTTGAACATAGTGTATATTAATGGAGACACTGTTAATTATGCATTCTTGGAAGTTGCATTCGACAAAACATACGAGTCTGTTTTTTACATTCTAAGTACTGTTAACATCAATTAATTTAGAAGTTGCATTTCACAGTACTAGCTAACCTTTAAAGTAAGAAAAGATACTGTTAGAAGCTGATTACAGGGCTTAGATTTTGGGAAGGATTATAAAATATACATATACATTATATTATATATACATAATGTTGTTCTTGTTTTTAGGTGCTGTTGAGTCAGTTCCAACTCATAGCAACCTCACGTACAACAGAATGAAACACTGCCTGGTCCTGCACCATCCTCACAATGCTTATTATGCTTGAGCCCATTGTTGCAGCCACTGTGTCAATCCATCTCATTGAAGGTCTTCCTCTTTTTTGCTGATGCTCTACTTTACCACGCATGATGTCCTTCTCCAGGGACTGATCCCTCCTGATAATATGTTCAGAGTTTGTGAGACGTAGTCTCGCCACCCTTGCTTCTAAGGAGCATTCTGGTTGTACTTCTTCCAAGATAGATTTGTTCATTCTTTTGGCAGCCCATGGAATATTTAATATTCTTCACCAACACCACAATTCAAAGGCATCAATTCTTCTTCAGTCTTGTCTATTCATTGTCCCGCTTTTGCATGTATACGAGGCGATTGAAAACACCATGGCATGGGTAAGGTGCACCTTAGTCTTCAAGATGACATCTTTGGTTTTCAACACCTTAAAGAGGTCTTTTGCAGCAGATTTGCCCAGTGCAGTATGTCTTTTGATATCTCAACTGCTGCTTCCCTGGGCGTTGATTGTACATCCAAGTAAAATGAAATCCTTGACAACTTTCATCTTTTCTCTGTTTATCATGATGTTGCTTTTTGGTCCAGTTGTGAGGATTTTTGTTTTCTTTACGTTGAGGAATATATATATGATATGCACACATATACAGCGAGAGCGATACTAAATAATACCAGTCCAATGCTTCATTTTCATTCCAAGAGCCTAAAAAGGAATATTCACCAGAAATAATACTAAAAAAAAAAATTTTTTTTTTTTAATACACAGCCTGAAAATTCAATAGAACAAAGCACAGGGAATCTTTGCCTACCCTCAGACCTGATCTGCAGCATCCTTATCCTCCAAGTGTTGTGTTTAAGATTTTCTGATTAGTTAATTTTGAACTTCTCATTGACCTGCCAAACTCACTTTATTATAAGCAATACATTTGCTTTAAAATTTTTTTCACATTGAAAGGTGATTTAAATTTGAAAAATATACTATATTGTTCTGAAATTGTACACTTCTAGAGGGGCTTGTTTAAAATATTTAAAATGGACTTTTGATACCTAATTTACTTACTGGAATTGCTTCATACCATAGCATAGACATTTGATTTTTCCCTATGGGAGGAAAAAATACCTCAAAAGAAGAGGAAGCCAAAACCGGGAAAATAGAAGGGAAGCATATTCACACACATAAAATAGTAAGGACATGTATCTGCAGAGAAACTAGAAGGTGCCTCCATTTCCCACAGCTCTGGCAGGCCTCGAAAGAGTGTTGTTACTTTTACCCTATTACATTTACCCTTTGCTTGTCATATGTTTGGCAAAGTAGTATTTTCCCTGTACAAGTTCTGCTTATACAAAATGAGATTTCCAATTGCTTCATTTCATGTGTATATTTTGAGCATATTTTTATTTAACACATATTTTACCAAGCAGTTGTGATATTTGTTTGATTTATGGTAAAATATATGTAACAAAATGTTTGCCATTTTAACCATTTTTAAGTGTACAATTCAGTGACATTAATTACATTCACTGTGTTGTGCTACCATCATCACCATCCATTTCCAAGTTTCTCATCTCCCCAAATGAAAACTTAGTACTCCGTCAGCAATTACTCCTATCCCCTCCTCCCCTCAGGCTTGGTAACCAGGGACCAATTTCACAATAAGCAAGGTATGCATGTGCTTACTTGTGTTTACTTACTAATCTGTAGTGCATCATTTCACCTGTTTCACATCATCTTTGACATGGCGAAAACCATGTGAAATGGTGCACTACAGGTTGGTAAGTAAACACAAGCCCATGTGTATCTTCCTTACCGTAGGCCCATGCATACCTTGTTTCCTGGTTAATCTGTCCCTGTTGCTAGCCATTAATAAACTTTGGTTTCTGAGTGTTTGCCTATTGTGAGATCATACAGTATTTGTTCTTTCGTGTCTGACTTATTTCACTCAGCATAATGTTTTCAAGGTTTGCCCATGTCATAGCATGTATAATTTCATTTCTCTTTATGCATGGCTGAATAATATTCCGTTGTGTGTATATACCATGTTTTGTTTAACCATTCATCTGTTGACGCACACTTGGGTTGTTTCCAACTTTGGGCTCTTGAGAATAATGCTGATGCTGCAATGAACATTGGTATATAAGTATCTGTTTGAGACCCTGCTTTTAAGTCCTCTAGGTATATGCCTAGGAGTGGAATTGTTGGGTCATATGATAACTTCTTGAGAAACTACCAAACTCATAGCAGCTGCATTAGTTTACATTCCCACCAGCAACGCATGAAAATTCCAATTTCTCTACATCCTTGCCAGTACTTGCCAGTTTCTGTTTTCCTGACAATAGTTATCTTAACGCGTGCGAAGTTGTGGTTTCGATTTGTATTTCGAGAAGCCCTGGTGGTGAAGTGGTTAAGAGCATGGTTGCTAACCAAAAGGTTGGCAGTTCAAATCCACCAGTTACTCCCTGGAAACCCTATGGGAAGTTTTACTCTGTCCTATAGCTATGAGTTGGAATCAACTCGACAGCAACAGTTTTGTTTTTTTAATGACTAATAAGGAGTGCCTGGGTGTTGCAAATGGTTAAGCAATGGGCTACTAACTATATAAATCAAGGTGGTTTAAACCCACTCGTAGGCATCTTGGAAGAAAAGCCTGGTGATCTGCTTCTGAAAGGCCACAGCCAAGAAGGCCCTAAGGAGCACAGTTCTAGTCTGACATAAATGTTGTTGCCATGAGTTGGTATCAGCTTGGCACGCTGGTTTGTTTTTTTATCTTAATGACTAATTACCTTGAGCATCTTTTTATGTGTTTACTGGCCATTTGTATATCTTCTTCAGCAAAATGTCTATTTGAATCCTTTGCCCATTTTTCAATTGGATTGTTTGTCTTTTTGTTGTTGAGGTGTAGGAGTGCTTTATATATGCTGGATACTAGGTCCTTATCAGATAAATGGTTCCCAAATATTTTCACCCATTCTCCCTCTCTGATGATAACCTCTCTTGACTAAGTTTTTTGATGCAGAAAATTTTTAAACTTTGATTAAGTTCAATTTATCTATTTTTTTTCTCTATTTTGTTTTTTATTGCTCCTGCTTTTGGTGTCATATCTAAGATCCATTGTCAAAAGCAAGGTCTTGAAGTTTTACCCCTTTTTTCTAAGAGTTTTATGGTTTTAATTCTTATATTTAGGTCACCGATCCATTTTGAATTCATTTTTTTTTTTATATGGTGTCAAGTACTGGTAAAACTTCGTTCTTTTGTGTGTGAAGATTCAACTGTCCCAGCACCATTTATTGGTGAGCGTATTTCTCTTCCCATTGAATGGACTTTGTACCATTGTCAAAAATCAATTGGACATAGATGTATGGGTGTTTACAGCGTTTTAAGTCTTCGGTATATAGAAAAGAATGACACATCCCTTTCCTCATGGTCTGTCAGGGAGACAGATGTGTGTATTGATAGAACAATAGAAAATGTGATAAATGTTGACCACAGAGAAGGGTGCTCTTCATGTAGCCTGTTAGAGAGAGGTAGCCCAGGAAAGCTTCCTTGAGGAAATGGCCTGTGAATTGGGTCTCCAAAAATGAATACGAGTTTACTGAGTGGAGAAGGGAAGGGCAATGGAGGCTTAAGCTCGACGTGAGGAAACCAAATGCATTAAGGTATTGTATCACTGCTGCTCACCTTTGTGTGTCAGCCATAAGAACTGGCACTTAAGAATGTTTTCTGAGGACAACACACAGTACAGGAGAGGTCAGCACAACTGGACTAAACCAAAAGCAAAGAAGTTTCCTGAATAAACTGAACACTTCAAAGGCCAGCATAGCAGGGGTGGGGGTTTGGGGACCATGGTTTCAGGGGATTTCTGAGTCAATTGGCATAATAAAATCTATTGAGAAAACATTCTGCCTCCCACTTTGGAGGGTGGTGTCTGGGGTCTTAAACGCTAGCAAGCAACCATCCAAGATGCATCAATTGGTCTCAACCCACCTGGAGCAAAGGAGACTAAAGAACACCAAAGATACAAGGTACTTATGAGCCCAAGAGACAGGAAGGGCCACATAAACCAGAGGCTACATTAGCCTGTGACCAGAAGAACTAGATGGTGCCTGGCTACAACCAATGACTGCCCTGACAGGGAACACAACAGAGAGTCCTTGAGGGAGCAGAAGAGCAGTGGGATGCAGACCTCAAATTCCTGTAAAAAGACCAGGCTTAACAGTCTGAGACTAGAAAGACCCTGGATGTCATGGTCCCCAGGCCTTCTGTTAGCCCAAGACAGGAATCATTCCCAAAGCCAACTCCTCAGGCAGGGATTGGACTGGACTATGGAATAGAAAATGATATTGGTGAAAAGTGAGCTTCTTGGATCAAGCAGACACATGAGATTATGTGGGCAGCTCCTGCTTGGAGAGGAGATGAGAGGGCAGAGGGGGTAAGAAGCTGTACTAATGGACACGAAAAAGAGAGTAGAGGGAAGGAGTGTTCTATCTTATTGGGGGAGAGCAACTAGGAGTATATAACAAGGTGTATATAAATTTTTGTATGAGAGGCTGACTTGATTTGTACACCTTCACGTAAAGCACAATTAAAAAAAAAAGTTTACTGTATGCCAGGCACTGTTCTAAACACTCCTTCATTGAATTCTCACAACAGCCTAGATAAGGAAACTGAGACAGATTTCCATGTGTGCCAACTGTCTTGGTCCTACCCTCCATACCCTTGGGTCTGGAGATAGGTCAGTGTACACTTTGCTTTTTAATACCACTTCTGTCCTCTGATACAATCCCTGACCCTTGGAGGCTCACATTGTCTAGTTGGCCTACCCTCTCTTCTCCTCATCTACCTATCTTCCCAACACTATCCTCCGTTGCAGAATGGCTTATTTCCTTTTCACTCCCATGTCTGGCCATTATCCTGGGGGCTTCAGAGGTTCATGTAGCTTCTTAATTCCTTTACCATCTCATCTTCAATGCTTTTTCCTCCACTCCAGGTCGGTCATGACCCTACTTTTACATGGCTCTTCATCTGGGATGATAACCTTTATCTTTCTGCCTTGTTCCATTGGTGTCTTAGTCATTTAGTGCTGCTATAACAGAAATACCACAAATGGATGGCTTAAACAAAGAGAAATTTATTTTCTCACAGTCTAGTGGGATACAAGTCCAAATTCAGGGCGTCAGCTCCAGGCAAAAGCTTTCTCTCTGTGTCAGCTCTGGAGGAAGATTCCTTGTCCTCAAACTTCCCCTGGTCAAGCAGCTTCTCAGGCACAGGGACCCCAGGTCCAAAGGACACGCTCTAAGTACACGACCTAAGTAAGGGTGGTGTTAAAATTCCACCCTAGTCCTTTCAACATAAAATTACAATCACAAAATGGAGGACAACCACACAATACTGGAAATCATGGCCTAACCAAGTTGACACATATTTTTGGGGGGACACAATTCAATCCATGACAATCAGTAACTCCCATTACACCTGTTCGGGAACCTTCAGTCCTTCCTGGAATTCTCTTACTCCCTACCCAGCATACATTCTGTGGCTCTGTTTTAAGCACTTTTAAAAGCGGAGGTCTTAAACTCCTTGACTACATAACACTTGTTGAGCAAAGCCCCTTTGTTGGATTAATCCAATTACTCACTCTTTGTGTATCTGTATCTTGACTACTCAAACTAGGTGTAGAAAAATCACACAAACCATCATATTAGTTCTGCCACAAATTCAGAGTCTCCAACCTCAACACTGTCCTTGAAATATTACCATATTTCCTTACATTCCAACTTGCTACAGTGACTATTTTAAACCCATAGTCAAACTTGACTGTGAGCTTTATGATGGCGGGTCCCTATGTAATTTTTTTCACCGTTGAATTCCCTGTGCCTAAGACTGGCCTAGGGAGCCCTGGTGGTGCAGTGGTTAAGTGCTCAGCTGCTAACCAAAAGGTGGTCAGTTCGAATCCACCAGCTGCCCCACAAGAGAAAGATGTGGCAGTCTGCTTCTGTAAATATTACAGCCTTGAAAACTCTATGGGGTGGTTCCTCTCTGTCCTATAGGGTCATTATGAGTCAGAATCAACTTGACGGCAATGGGTTTAGTCTTTTGGTTTTAGGACAGGCTTAATACATAATAAGCACTCAGTAAGTACGTGTTAATTGACTGACATAGTAATAGTGGTAAGCATTCAGCAAATGTTTGCTGTGTGCCAGGCTCCATTCTACATGAGTTGTATGCATTAACTCACTTAAATTCTCCCAATGACCCAATGAGGTTAGTTAGAACTTTTGTCATTTCCATTTTACAGATAAGGAAATATAGAGAGGCAATTTGGAGAGATGAAGTTACAAAACTTGTAAGTGGTAGGGTTTATATGTTATTTAGAACATATAAATGCTTAATAAAAAAAAAATAGATCCAGTTAATTTCAGTTTTAGACAGGTTGAGCATTAGGTGTGTGAGGGACAATCAGGCACTATGCTTCAGGCTCAAGAGAGAGGTGAAAGTGGAGATTAAGATTTAGTAGGGTGTAGTATGTGCATGGAGTCCCTGCCGTGATACAAATGACACATTCAGCTCTGATAGGTTGGCAGTTGGAGTCTACTCAAAGGATCCTGGGAAGAAAGTCATGGAGATCTACTTCTAAAAAATTGATCATTGAAAACCCCATGAAGCACAGTTCTACTCTGACAAACATGGGGTAGGCCTGAGTTTGAAATCGACTGACGTAACTGGTGGATGATGTCCATGGTGTTGAAAACTGCTGGAGCACATACGTAAGCCAAATATTTCGCCTTTTACACAGCTGTTACTTTGGCAGAGCGCTCCAACAGGCTTCCAACGAAACTGTGGTAGTGTGTGTGCAGAAGCCCTCTCTTGCCTTGCATCTAGGTGCTAAGGTGAATTTTGAGAGGGACTTTCTAGACCATCTCTCAGGTAGGACAACACCATCATTGTAATGCTTGAGTCTTTTTTTCCCCCTTACCATTGCTTCTCCCACTGATTCTCCCTGAGAGTAAGACATCATAAATACTTGGTACCAGTTCCCTTACATCTCACCAAAACATTCCAGTGGTTCTTGAGGGAGGTAATTATCATCTCCAATTTGTAGATAGTTAGAGTAATAATTATAAGGAGCCCTGGTGGCACAATAGTCAAATGCTTGGCTGCAAAGTGAAAGATTGGTGGTTATGGGAAAAAAGACCTGGGGATCTGTTCCTGTAAAGATTACAGCCTAGGAAGCCCTACGGAGGAGTTCTACTGTGTATATAGGGTCGCTATGAGTCAAATCAACTTGATGCTACCCAAAAACAACAAAGAGTAATAACTAAGATTTATTGAGCATTTGGAAACCCTAGTGGCATAGTGGTTAAGAGCTACTGTTGCTAACCAAAATGTCGGCAGTTTGAATCCACCAGGCACTGAAGCAGGCAGTCATGAAAGAGTTATTAACCATCCCATAATAGTTGTTTTTCAGAAAAGTCTACTCTTGCTACATTTTTGTTACATCTTTTACAGCACTTCCCCATGATTGGTTAAATGCCTAGGTTTCTTCTGTTCTGGGAGGAGGCCAAGGCGCAGACAAACTGACTCTGAATGTACCTTCTATGAGGTCTTCGCGGGGTGGCAGCAGCAAGCGACCGCTGTTTTTTTAGGGCTGTGCAGAATGTTATTTAGAGCCATGCGCAAGAACTCATTGACTAAAACTATGCCCACTGTTCACGCATCACGAGACTGAAGATACTACCCCCACTGTTCATGTATATGTATGTCACTCCCTATAAAAGGAGCAATCTGCCCTGGTTCAGGGAGTTGGCAGCCACAGGTCGGGAAACTGCCTGCTTTCAGGTTTGCAAACTGCGAATAAATTTTTGTGTTTTTCCAAGCCTGCGTCAATTCACTAGTCTGCTTGATAAAAACCTATAAGTTGATTACTTCAGCACTCTATGGGATGGTTCTACTCTGTTCCATAAGGCCACTATGAGTCTGAATTGACTTGATGGTAGGTAGTTTTGTTTTTGTTGTTTACTGAACATTTATTATGCGTCAGGTACTGTGGTGAGTGTTTTTAGGCCTGATCCTCTCCAATTCTCACACCAATTCTCTTTAGTTGGAACCAGTTATAGATGGGAAAACCGCGGCTCAGGGAGGGTAGGTGTCTTGTCCTAGGACATCCAGTAAACTGGCATTTGAACCCCGGTCTTTTTGATCCAGATGCTAAACTGCCTCATCACTGATACATTTGTGGATAACTTCAGGGCTCTCCTCTGTGGAAGAAGGGAGGAAGGAGGATATTTGAAGGGGGATGCTAAGGTTGATTTAAGTTGAAAGTAAGTCCGGACGCTGACGGAGCCTCCCAAAACTCCAAACCGACCCCCCACTCTCTTACAGTCTACTCTCCCCAGCCGAAGAAGCGACGCGCACGCGCACACCCTCTCGCCTGGCTCCGCCTCCCGGAGGGCGCCGTTCCTAGCTCTCGGCTCTGGGGCTTGCGCACTCCATTCCCAGCCGGCAGCGCCTTCCCGGCGGGGGACTTCCGGTGAGCCTGGGTGTGGTTCCGGGTCGTGGCGCGGTTCGGGGCAACAGGGGTGCTGCTCGGCGAGCCGGCGGCGGCGACCAGCGGGGGAATGAGGGCGAGCCTGGGAAGTGGCAGCTGAGCGGTCCGGGAGGAGCGCCAGTCTCCGAGGATTCCAAGAGTTCGGAACTTGGGGCAGGGGCCGGGAGGCGCGGGGGAGCTGGGCCCTCTCTCAGCAACGTGTCCCGGGGCCGGCCCGGCCCGCAGTTTGGAAGCAGCTTCAGGTAAAGGTTGCCTCAGCAGCTGGCTCACTCGCTCGCCTCCCAGCCCACCTCCGGGGCCTGGTGCCTCCCTTCACTCCGCGCTCAGCTCTGCACGGGGGGCAGCCCATCAGGCCGGTGCTCATGTCGCCGGACAGTACCGGTTTCCTGGCTTTTTCCAGAGCTGGAGGCTGCCGTGAGCCTGACAGCTGTGTGTGTGATTTGGGGGTGGAGAGGCTAGTGAACCTGGTGGTGGTGGTGGTGGGGGTATGCCAATTATCCAGTAGTTTCTGGCCCTCTACTCGGCAGCACCTAGGTACCTTGATCTTCATAATCGGAAAATTAAGTTTTAAAAGCGTTGCCTGGGTGGTTCTTGTTTATTAACGCATCTTCTCCCTCGTTCTTCCAAAGAGCCCGGGAGACTCACGAACCGTTTTTTCCAGTAAGAACGCTGCTAGAACTTTTGTTCAATTTTTCATTTATGGCAATGGTAAGGAGGCTCCTAGATCTGTTTAAGGCTTAAAAAACAAACAAACAAAAAATAATTGTAGCTTAGACAAGAATTTTACTTCAGCTGGAGACCCAAAAGTTGGTTCAGAAACTGATTAAAATCTCATTCTGAATGAATGCAAGTAGTTTTTGAAGCTTATCGTGTACCTGGTCCAGTACAAAGCACCGTGTTGTTTTAAACCAAAATCAGCAAAGTCCAAAATATCCCAGGTGTGCACAGAGTCAAACAGGGAGACACGTGACTACACACATCAGTTTAAAAAAAACAAAACATTCCATTTTTGATACAGTTGGGGAGAATCTCTAATGTTAAAACCCACTAGAGCAGGAAACAAGGCACCGTATTTTATTTTTCAGAGCCTATAAAGATGCTCACTAGATGTTTTGCTGAAAGAGTTCTTGATGAAGCATTTATAATGTTTTTCATCTCTTTCAGTTTACACAACTGCAGGCTTGCTGGGACCTATGCGGCCCCTTTCCCATTCAGCTTTGCCCTCACACCTACCTTTAGCTACTGTGTATGCCAGTATGCTCACGTTCCTTCACACCTGGTCTAACTTGTAGCTACCTTTTCAGCTACGCTTGACACACATTTGTGAAGACTTCGTATTTTTAAGGAGCCTTGGTGGCACAGTGGTTATAGCGATCGACTGCTAACCCAAAGGTTGGCAGTTCAAAACAGCCAGCGGCTCGATGGGAGAAGGATGTAGCAGTTTGCTTCCGTAGAGATTTACAGCCTCCGAAACCTTACGGGGTTCGATGGCAGTGGGTTTTTGGTTTGGATTTCTTTAAGTACTCCACCCTGATCTATTACCCTAGACAAGTAGGATCTCAAATCCGTTTTGTTCTTCCTGTGTTGCTTTTTGTGGGACATTTTCTCTGCCTAGAAGGTTTGTCTTGTTCTAGTTCTACCTATTGAGATGCTACCCACAGTCTAGCTGAAGTTGGCCTACCTCAGCCATTCTGGGACAGCTTCAGGTAGAACTGATTTTTTCTCTAGACTCCTATAAACACTCATTATTATGTCTACAATTATTTCACTTAGCAAGCATTTATTGAGTGTGGATATATACTAGGCACCATGCTAGACATGGGAAATGTAGAGATAAATAAGACTCATTCCTTGCCCTCAAGGAGCTCAACTTAAAGAAATCAATAATTCCAACACAGTGATAAGTACTGTGTGAGAGTTAAATTTATGATACAGTGGTGGCACAGAAGGAGGGGGTCATTATCTCTTTTGAGGGGTTATGGTCAGGGAATGCTTTATAGTATGGGATAAACGAAGCTTTATTGAGTATTTACCATGTACTGGGTATTATATAAAGGAACCCTGGTGGTGCAGTAGCTAAAGTGCTCAGCTGGTAACTGAAAGGGAGAAAGATGTATCAGTCTGCTTCCGTAAAAATTTACAGCCTTGGAAACCCTGTGGGGCAGTTCTACCCTGTCCTGTAGGGTCATGAGTTGGAATCAACTTGATGGCAGTAGGTTTGGTTTGGTTTTGGTATTGTACATAAGTTTCTTTTGTTTAATCATGTTACAGTTAAACGTCAATTGACAGATTAGGAAGACGCAGGGTAAATTACACAGCTGCCACGTGACAGAGCCAGAATTCATACCTGGGTTCATCTGATGCCTAGATCTGTGATTTTTCCATTACATGCTTTGCCTTCTTTCTCACGCCAGAGCTCTCTTTGTACAGGTACATAATGAAATAACTCTACAAGAGAAAAAAATATGAGTGTCAAAATGAATGATACAGAAAGTTCTTTAAACGAATAGAGAAGATGGTGATCTTTCAAAGGTAGGAGATGGTAGATGGGTTAGCTTAATTTTTGAATATGACCTGAGAAGACATTCCATGGACTGTATTTAATTCCTGACCCCTATTCTTACTAGATATGTGAACTTTGACAAATTTTTTAACTCCCCATATCATTTTTCTCAACTATAGAGTGTTTGGAATTATATTGATCTCATGGGGTGTTGTGAATATCTAATCAGCTAATGTGTAGAAAAACCTGTTGCCGTTGAGTCGATTCTGACTCATAGTGACCCTATAGGACAGAGTAGAAATGCCCCATAAGATTCCAAGAAGTGGCTAGATTCAACTGTTGACCTTTTGGTTAGCAGCCTGAGCTTTTTTGACATACTTATTTTATTGTACTTTAGGTAAAGGTTTATAGAACAAATTAGTTTCTCATTAAACAGTGAACATACTGTTTTATGACATTGGTTAACAACCCCATGACATGTCAGCACTCTCCCTTCTCAACTTTGGGTTCCATTTTACCAGCTTTCCTTTTCCCTCCTGCCTTCTAATCCTTGCCCTGGGCTGGTATGCCACTTTAGTCTTGTTTTATTGGCCTGTCTAATCTTTAGCAGCCTGAACTCTTAACCCCTATACCACCAGGATTCCAGTGTGTATAAAGGGTCCCCTGAAATGATAGCTGTAAGATGCAAAGGTGTAATGCCTGTGACATGGCTTCAGAGTGGGGAGTAGACCAACCTGAGTAAAGCCATTGCTTCTTTTAGAGGGTAAAAAACCAACCAAACCCATTGTTGTCGAGTTGAATCCGACTCAGAGAGACTCTACGGGAAGGTAAAATGTTAAGCGCTCTGCTGTTAACCGTAAGGTTTGTGGTTTTAACCCACCAGTTGCTCCACAGGAGAGAGGTGTGGCAGTCTGCTCCTGTAAAGATCACAGCCTTGGAAAAAATTGGAGGGACAGCAGGGGTCTGAACCAGTGAGGCCCTTGCGTTCCAGTCCAGAGAGTTAATTGTAAATTCTGGTCCATGATTTTTCCAGTTAGTAAATACTTTTAGTTTCTATGATTTATTCAGCAGTGCCAGGTAACATACTAGATCTGGGGGATACAAAGAAGAATAAAAGCAAGTCCCCACGTTCGGGTTGCTGGCATTCTAGGGGAAGATGTATGTGTAGGTTAACTGTAGTAAAGTGCTACAGACGTTAAGATACAACCCCCCTCAGGTTACCGTGGAGCACAAAGAAGGGAACACTGATGTTTATTAATGTTCACTTACTATGTGCCAGTATTGTGTTGTAGTATCTAATTTATTCCTATATAGGAAGATGGTGTTAGCATCCTAATTTTACAGGTGAGGAAACCAAGGCACAGAGAGGTTGAATAACTTCCTTGAGATTATACAGCTGGCGGGGCTGTGAGATAGGGGGGATTATCTCGTAGGCTTTGGAATCCCCACTCTTCAGTATTACACCATGTTGATAGTTTTTTGCAATGGGAATGGCGACTCTCTGGAAAGACTCCACAGGAGCTGACCCTTGAGCTGTGATTTCAGTGTCCCCAACACTGTTGTAGGCATTAGGGATAATGATGAATGGATATGGGCTCTGCATTCAAGAAGCTCATCAACTAATCTGTCACTATTTAAATATATTAATTTTGGGGGGGGGAGGCTAGAGGGTTTGTTTTGTTTGTTGACTCTTAACTAAAGACTTTATAAAACTGTTGCAGTTCAGTGGATTTACATACATTTGGGTTGAGAGATCTGCTGAAGTTCTGTTATTCTTGTGGATAAACCTTATTGATGTATAGGTCTTACTGTTAAGGACGCATCAATAGATACCAAATTATTGTACAACAAGAATTTTGGGAAGTTGTGACTCCAAAGTTACCACATTTCAGCCTATGTTCAACTAAAAATGACTGGGCACTTATATTTCAGTCGTTTAATGTTTTTATATATTTTCATTTAATATTTATAATCCTGTGAGATAGGTGGTGTCCCCATTTAACACATCAGTAGCCTAAGGCTTAGTAGGTAAATGAAGTTGTCTAAGAGTCTCACAGCTAGTGAATGATAGAGCCGGAAAAAATGGACCAAAAATGAGTAAACTAATATTTATGAACTCAGGTCTTTCTTTTAAGTGTCTACCTCAGGGTTCTCAAACTCAGATGCCCATAGTAAAATACAATGAGTGGGGAGGGATGGACTGGTGAATTGGAAAGCATATGACTAGTTTAAAGGTGACAGTCACTGCCCACCTCCATCTGATTGTTGCTGTGTGAAGAAGTGGGCCCAGTGTCCCTGGATCTTTTGACTTTTTTCAAGAGATGCTGGAAATTTAGATTTTTAGTTATCTGATTTAGAAAGCTTGTCATCTAAAAAATTATGTAGGCCAAAACACATTTGTGGGCTATGTACAATCCTAGGTTGCCTGATTGCGAACTCAGATCTGGCCACTGAAATTTTGGTTCCCACTACTCAAAATGAGAGGTACTACACACATTGTGATTATTGGTCAGAGGTCTACTGGTAAAGTATCAGATTGTGGAAGGTTTTTAATTGACTTGACTGAATTTTTTGAGAGGTGGCAGGGTGAATGTTTTTATTATATATAATCAGGCTAACTTAGGAGGTGTGGGGTTTGGTTGAGATGCCCTTTTTTTTTTTTTAATCTTTTTTGGTCTCCTTTACAGTACCATGAAGTGAGTAAAGAGAGATAATCATAACCTCCTGAGATGAAGAAATTCATGCTTGGTGAACTATAGTTTAATAGAAAGTGCGCTAGACTGAGAGGGACTTGAGCTCTGAATACAGCTATGCCTTTAATAGCCTTTTGATTTTGGTCAGTTCACTTAAAAACCTTTGAATCTTTTCCTCCACCTGGATAGTAACGAAGAGCTAAATTCAACTCTTGCTGAGGCCCTTTCAGGATCCCAGGCTTTCTGATTCTAATTGACATACTAAAGTCACACAACTGCTTACTAGCAGACCCTGGCGAAGTATGGCTCTATCTTGAATACTGTTCCTCCTTTCCTCATGGCAGGTAGGAAGCCACTACTCAGCTCTTCCATCTGCTTTTTGTTCATTACTTCCGCTGGGAAAGGACCTTGATGGACCAGGTGTTCCGCAAATACATACAGTGCTTTGTTGACTATACACAAGATTGGAAGGGGGCATGGAGACACCCAGCATAGTGAGAGAAACATGATCAGCGAGTTTCCAGCCCAAGAGTTTAATTTATTTTTATTTTAATACACAGCTTCCACAAGGTAAAAATTGAAGAAATATTGGACTTCCAGATACTTACTTTCATTCATACTCTATTGTATAAGGAAATAACATAAAAAAAACTAGAGTGTAAAAATGAAGAAAATAAATCCTGAGCAGTCATTCAAAATTTATTAACTCTAGATGGCAGCCATCTAGATATATTGGGGAAATAGATGTAAGATGTAATATAGAAAACACAAAATTTGGACCCAGAGAAAAAAACAGGTTTAAGTAAATGTAAGTGAAAAAAATGGAAGAAACCACTTAAAAAGCAAAACAGAAATTCTGGAAACAGCAAGAAACTATTAGAATAACCACTGGAATTAAGTTATAGTCATCACTGAGCTGACTTGACGGCAGTGGGTTTGGTTTTGGTTTAATCACTTGTGAAATAAATGGAGTATTATGTCGCATTTACTCCTAAAAACAGTATATGCAGTGTTAGATTTATAACATTCTGTACATGAGTATACTTATATGAATATGCTTTTACTGTTGATGGAGACAAAATGGACTGAATGTGCAAAACTTTGAAAAAAATAACATTTTTTAGCTCCCTGTGGGCTCATCGTAAGGTACTATATTATAAGTAAGTACTGTTTCAGCAGAGCAATTGGTAGAAAATTGTTTGAAAGAACGGTTTTCTTTTTAAAACAAAGCACATCTTTAATCTGAACTTCAGTTGCTGACATAAAGGAGATTAACAAAACTGAGCTGAGCTGCAGACTTGAACCTTTAAGCAGTATGAAGGGGTGAAAGGGAAGGGGCTTCGAAGTCAGACTCACCTGGGTTTGAATACCGACTGTCAGTTATTAGCCGTGTGACCTGGACGGTCTGCAAAATGGGGGCGATAATACCAATCTCGTACAGTACTTACGAAGATTAAATAAAACAATTTAAATACTGAGTACCTAATACCAAGATGCTTCTGAAGAGGTGCAGGTACCAGCAGTCAGGTGCAGAAGACATTCAGAATGTTAGTGTATTGTAACAAGCACTGGTTCCATGGAGTGGCTCTGAAGGAGTGAGACTCATTTTCACATCTGGATCATAAAATTCATCTTGTTAATTTCTAATTGTGCTTTGTGAATTAACTTAGTGTAACTACCTATTGCGTACTGTTAAGAAGAGGTTTTCAATATGCTGTTTTGAGGCTATAAATTGATCTGCTGCTGCTGTTGTTGGTTGATGTTGAGTTAGCTCCCACTTACGGTGACCTTGTGTATAACAATAAAACGTCCCATGGTCCTGTGCCATCTTTATGACCCACGTGGACTTGATCTGCGAAGGCAACAAACAACTCAATTGCATGTATTACCTTTTTTGAGCCTCATGACTACCCTTTGAAGTTGTTATACAACACCTGTTGCCACTGAATTGATTCTGACTCAAGCAACCTTACAGAACAGAGTAGAACTGCTCCACAGGGTTTCCAAGGAGTGGCTGGTGCATTGGAACTGCCTACCTTTTGGTTAGCAGCCTTAGCTTTTATCTACTGCACCACCAGGGCTCTGAAGTTGTTATAACACAGGCTTTTATGTCCTTGTCTCCATTTTATAAAAGCTGAAACTGAAGCTCAGAGAAGTAAGATGATTTAAGGTGTAGACTTTCTAGTAATGGCAAAGCTAGGACTTGAATCTTTGCATTTTTTCACTCTAAGTATAGTGCCCTTTTTAAAAAAAAAATTTTTTTTTTCATTGTGTTTTAAGTGAAAGTTTATAAATCAAATCAGTCTCTCACACAAAAACTTACATACACCTAGCTACTTACTCCCAATTACTCTCCCCCTAATGACACAGCCCGCTCTCTCCCCCCACTCTCTCTTTTCATGTCTATTTCACCAGCTTCTAACCCCCTCTACCCTCTCATCTCCCCTCCAGGCAGGAGATGCCAACATAGCCTCAAGTGTCCACCTGATTCAAGAAGCTCACTCCTCACCAGCATCCCTCTGCAACCCATTATCCAGTCCAATCCATGTCTGAAGAGTTACCTTCAGGAATGGTTCCTGTCCTGGGCCAACAGGAGGTCTGGGGGCCATGACCACTAGGGTCCTTCTAGTCTCAGTCAGACCATTAAGTCTGGTGTTTTTATGAGAATTTGGGGTCTGCATCCCACTGCTGTCCTGCTCCCTCAGGGGTTCTCTGTTGTGTTTCGTGTCAGGGCAGTCATCGGTTGTAGCCAGGCACTATCTAGTTCCGGTTTCAGGATGATGTAGTCTCTGGTTCATGTGGCCCTTCCTGTCGGTTGGGCTCGTAATTACCTTGTGTCCTTGGTGTTCTTCATTCTTCTTTGATTCAGGTGGGTTGAGACCAACTGATGCATCTTAGATGGCCACTCGCTAGCGTTTAAGACCCCAGACGCCACTCTTCAAAGTGGGGTGCAGAATGTTTTCTTAATAGATTTTATCATGCCAATTGACTTAGATGTCCCCTGAAACGATGGTCCCCAAACCCCTGCCCCTGCTACACTGGCCTTGGAAGCATTCAGTTTATTCAGAAAACTTCTTTGCTTTTGGTTTAGTTCTTTTGGGCTGACCTCCCCTGTATTGTGTGTTGTCTTTCCCTTCACCTAAAGTAGTTCTTATCTACTGTCTAATTAGTGAATTCCCCTCTCCCACCCTCCCTGCCTCCCCCTCTCATAACCACAAAAGAATGTTTTCTTCTCAGTGTAAAAATTTCTCAAGTTCTTATAATAATGGTCTTATACAATATTTGTCCTTTTGCAACTAATTTCACTCAGCGTAATGCCTTCCAGGTTCCTCCATATTAGGAAAAGTTTCACAGATTCCCCACTGTTCTTTATCGATGCGTAGTATTCCATTATGTGAATATACCATAATTTATTTATCCATTCATCTGTTGACGGGCACCATGGTTGCTTCCATTTTTTTGCTATTGTAAACAGTGCTACAATAAACATGGGTGTCTTATATCTGTTCGTGTAAAGGCTCTTATTTCTCTGGAATATATTCTGAGGAGTGGGATTGCTGGATCGTATGGTAGTTCTATTTCTTGCTTTTTAAGGAGGCACCAAATTGATTTCCAAAGTGGTTGTATCATTTTACATTCCCACTAGCAGTGTATAAATGTTCCAGTCTCTCCACAGCCTCTCCAACATTTATTATTTTGTGTTTTTTGGATTAATGCCAGCCTTGCTGGAGTAGGATGAAATCTCACTGTAGTTTTGATCTGCATTTCTCTAATGGCAAATGATTGTGAACATTTTTTTACGTTATCTGTTAGCTACCTGAATGTCTTCTTTAGTGAAGTGTCTATTCATATCTTTTGCCCATTATTTAATTGGATTATTTGTCTTTTTACAGTTGATTTTTTGCAGTATCATGTATATTTTAGAGATCAGGTGCTGATAGGAAATGTCATAGCTAAAAACTTTTTCCCAATCCGTAGGATGCTTTTTACTCTTTTGGTGAAGTCTGTGGATGAGCATAGGCGTTTGATTTTTAGGAGCTCCCAGTTATCTAGTTTTTCTAATGCATTGTTAGTAATGTTTTGTATACTGTTTATGTATAAGGGCTCCTAAAGTTGTCCCTATTTTTTCTTCCATGATCTTTATTGTTTTAGATTTTATATTTAGGTCTTTGATCCATTTGGAGCTCTTTTTTATGCATGGAGTGAGGTATGGGCCTTGTTTCATTTTTTCTCAGATGGATATCCAGTTATGCCAGCACCATTTGTTAAAAAGACTGTTTTTTCCCCATTTAACTGTTTCAGGGCCTTTGTCAAATATCAACTGCTTATATGTGGATGGATTTATGTCTGGATTCTCAATTCTGTTCCATTGATCTATGTATCCATTGTCGTACCGCTACTAGGCTGTTTTGACTACTGTGGCGGTATAATAAGTTATAAAATCAGGTAAAGTAAGGCCTCCCACTTTGTTCTTCTTTTTCAGTAAGGCCTTATTTATCCAGGGCCTCTTTCCCTTCCATATGAAGTTGGTGAGTTGTTTCTCCATCTCATTAAAGAATGTTGTTGGGATTTGCGTCAGAATTGCATTAAATGTATAGATCACTTTTGGTAGAATAGACGTTTTTATAAGGTTAAGTCTTCCTATCCATGAGCAAAGAATGTTTTTCCACTTATGTAAGTCTCTGGTTTCTTGCAGAAGTGTGCTGTAGTTTTTTTTGTATAAGTCTTTTACATCTCTGGTAAGATTTATTCCTAAGTATTTTATCTCCTTGGGGGCTACTGTAAATAGCATTGATTTGGTGATTTCCTCTTTGATGTTCTTTTTGTTGTAGAGAAATCCAACTGATTTTTTTATGTTTATCTCGTATCCTGATACTCTGCTGAACTCTTCTATTAGTTTCAGTAGTTTATTTGAGGATTCCTTAGGGGTTTCTGTGTATAAGATCATATCATCTGCAAATAGAGATACTTTTACTTCTTCCTTGCCAATCTGGATCCCCTT
Organism: Loxodonta africana; assembly: GCF_030014295.1. Taxonomy (NCBI): domain Eukaryota; kingdom Metazoa; phylum Chordata; class Mammalia; order Proboscidea; family Elephantidae; genus Loxodonta; species Loxodonta africana. The sequence continues at coordinate 49,828,412 of NC_087350.1, forward strand.
TATTTCTTTATCTAGCCTAATTGCTCTGACTAGGACCTCCAACACAGTGTTGAATAAGAATGATGATAAAGGGCATCCTTGTCTGCTTCCTGATCTCAGTGGGAATGCCTTCATACTCTCTCCATTTAGGGTGACGTTGGCTGTTGGCTTTGTTTAAATGCCCTTTAGTATGTTGAAGAATTTTCCTTCTGTTCTATTTTGCTGAGAGTTTTTATCATGAATGGGTGTTGAACTTTGTCAGATGCCTTTCTGCATCAATTGATAAAATTATGTGATTCTTGTCTTTTATTTATGTGGTGGATTACATTAATTGCTTTTCTAAGGTTGAACCATCCCTGCATACATGGTATGAATCCCACCCAGTCATGCTGAATTATTTTTTTGACATGTTGAATTCTATTTACTTGAATTTTGTTGAGGATTTTTGCATCTAAGTTCATGAGGGGTATATGTCTATAATTTTCTTTTCTTGTGGTGTCTTTACCTGGTTTTGGTATCAGGGATATGGTGGGTTCATAGAATGAGTTTGGTAGTATTCTGTCCTTTTTTATGCTCTGAAATACCTTTAGTAGTAGTGGTTTTGTTAACTCTTCTCTGAAAGTTTGGTAGAACTCTGCAGTGAAGCCGTCTGGACCAGGGCTTTTTTTTATTGGGAGTTTTTTTTTTTTTTACTAACAATTACAGTTTTATTGTAGGAAAAAGGACAATGAAGAGACGCATAGGGTGAGATCTGAGAGGATTTCCAACAAAGAGATTCTATGTCCCCAAAAGGGATGTGCTACTTCCCTGCATGTGTCCATGTCCACAGTCTTTATTGAGGGGCCTCATTACATAATTGAAACTCCTGCCTCTCTCCCCTGAGGTTGGTTGATACCACAAGACAGGTCTTTCTGGCATAGCCAGCCTCCATCCAATATGAGTCAGAAGTCCTCGGGTGTGCTCTGGAGTCCTCATTTAGGATATTTCAATCATCAGGAAAATTCCAAGATTTTAGAGGTTATCTCTTGGGAACCAAGGACAAAGACCAAGTTCTTTGGGTAAAAGTAAATGCTTTACCCCATAATGACTGTGGTCTTCCTGCTGATAGACAGGGGCCATGCTGGTGACATCTCCATGAAAGGTGAGGTCCTGCACTATGTGCTTCAGACCAACACCCTGGGGAGAGGGGGAGACAGAGCAGAGATGTTGGAGGAAGGCAATGAATGTCCAAATGTGAGGGCAAATGAAATATGAGGGTAAGCCTCCTTCTCCCACACTCAGCTTAAGGGGAGCTGAAGCCCCCTGGCCTGCCGTGTCCACGCCCCTAAGCTGTCACTAACTACAAGGCAGCAGGTCCCTCGGTTCCCAGCTCCTCAGGGCTGGTGACTTTCTCTCCTTGGGCCTGGCATCTGCATTAAATCCTTTGTTTTCTTGGAAGTCAGAGTCCTTTGGTCAAAGGACAGGCATTGGCCAGGGGATAGTCTGGAAGCCAGTGGAATGGATCTCCACAGCCTCCTCCACCCATCGTGGCTTTTGGTCAGCTGACGTCGCTTTTTATTGGGAGTTTTTTGATTACCTTTTCAGTCTCCTTTGTTATGGGTCTAGTTAGTTGTTCTACCTCTGTGTTAGTTTAGGTAGGTAGTGTGTTTCTAGGAACTCATCCATTTCTTTTAGGTTTTCAAATTTGTTAGAGTACAGTTTTTCATAGTAATCTGATATGATTCTTTTCAGTTGGGTCTATTGTAATATTGCCCATCTTATTTCTTATTTGGGTTATTGGCTTCCTCTCCTGTTTTTCTTTTGTCAGTTTTGCCAGTGGTTTATCAATTTTGTTGATTTCTTCAAAAAACCAGCTTTTGGTCTTGTTAATTCTTTCAGTTGTTTTTCTGTTTTCTATTTCATTTAGTTCAGCTCTAAGTTTTATTATTTGTTTTCTTCTGGTGCCTGTGGGTTTCTTTTGTTGCTCTATTTCTATTTGTTGAAGTCGTAGGGATAATTCTTTGATTTTGGCCCTTCTTTTTGTATGTGTGCATTTATTTATATAAATTGGCCTTTGAGCACCACTTTTGCTGTGTCCCAAAGGTTCTGGTAGGAAGTGTTTTCATTCACATTGGATTCTATGAATTTGTTTACTCCATCCTTAATGTCTTCTATAACCCAGTCTTTTTTGAGCAGGGTATTGTTCAGTTTCCAAGTGTTTGATTTCTTTCCCTGCTTTTCCTGTTACTGATTTCCACTTTTATGGCCTAATCATCAGAGAATATGCTTTGTAATATTTCAATGTTTTTGATTGTGCTAAGGCTTGCTTTATGACTTAATATGTGGTCTCTTCTAGAGAATGTTCCTTGTGCACTAGAAAAGAAAGTATGCTTGGTTGCTGTTGGGTAGAGTGTTCTGTATATGTCTATGAGGTCAAATTGGTTATTTGTGGCATTTAGTTCTTCCATGTCTTTATTGAGCTTCTTTGTGGATGTCCTGTCCGTCACCGAAAGAGGTGTGTTGAAGTCTCCTACTATTATTGTGGAGCTCTCTATCTCACTTTTAAATGCCGATAGTGGGTTTTATGTATCTTGCAGCCCAGTCATTGGGTGCGGAAATATTTAATATGGTTATATCTTCTTGGTGTATTGTCCCTTTCGTCATTATATAGTGTCCTTCCTTATCCTTTCTGTTGGATTTAACTTTAAAGTCTTAATTTGTCAGAAATTAATATTGCCACTCCTGCTCTTTTTTGATTTTTGTTTGCTTGATATATTTTTTTTCCATCCTTTGAGTTTTAGTTTGTGTCTCTGAGTCTAAGGTGTGTCTCTTGTAGGCAGCGTACAGACGGATCGTGTTTTTTCATCCATTCTGCCACTCTGTCTCTTTATTGGTGTATTTAGTCCATTTACATTCAGGGTAATTATGGGTAGGTATGAATTTAGTGCTGTCATTTGGATGTCTTTTTGTGTATGTTGTTGACAGTTTCTTTTTCCCACTTAATTTTATGTGCGGAGTAGGTTATCGTTATATATTGTCCTTTCCTCATATTTGTTGTTGTTAATTTTGTTTCTGCTGAGTCTATTTTTTTCTTGTATTTTACTTTGATGAGTAGGAGTTTGTCTCCTTTGTGGTTACTTCATTATTTACCCCTGTTTTTCTAAGTTGAAACCTAACTTTTATTTCTTTGTATCAGTGTATCTTTCTCTCCATATGAACATGTATGATTACATTTCTTAGTCTATGTTATTTTAATGTTGTCTTCTCTTATATAATAACATCGCTGTTACCCTGTTTTGAGCTTTTTTTTTTTTTTTTTTTTAAATATTCTTTGTTTTTTTGGATTTCCCTGTCTGGGTTGACTTCTGGTTGCTCTGCCCAGTGTTCTAATCGTGGGTTGATACCCGATACTATTGATTTTCTAATCCAAGAACCCCCTTTAGTATTTCTTGTAGTTTTGGTTTGGTTTTTACGAATTCCCTAAACTTGTGTTTATCTGGAAATGTCTTATTTTCATCTCTATATTTAAGAGACAGTTTTGCTGAATATATGATTCTTGGTTGGCAGTTTTTTTCCTTCAGTTTTTTAAATATGTCATCCCATTGCCTTCTTGCCTGCGTGATTTCTGCTGAGTAGTCCAAGCTTATTCTTATTGGCTCTCCTTTGTAGGTGACTTTTCTTTTATCCCTCACTGGTCTTATAATTCTCTTTTTATATTTGGTTTTGGCAAGTTTGATTATCCTATGTCTTGGTGACTTTCTTTTAAAATCTGCCGTATGTGGAGTTTGATGAGTATGTGGGATAGATATCTTCTCATCTTTCACGATATCAGGGAAGTTTTCTGCCAACAAATCTTCAACAATTCTCTTTGTATTTTCTGTTATCTCTCCCTGTTCTGGTACTCCAATCGCTTGTATGTTATTTCTCTTGGTAGAGTCCCACATGCTTCTTAAGGTTTCTTCATTTTTTTTAATTCTTTTATCTGATTTTTCTTCAAATATATTAGTGCCATTGGAATGGTAAATGTTCACTTGAAGTTTAATAAAAATTAAAAAAATGTATATATATTAGTGCCAAGTGATTTAGCTTCGAGTTCAGAAATTCTGGTTTCTACTTGCTCGGTTCTCTGACTTTCTATTGAGTTGTCTACTTCTGTAATTTTATTGTTAATCTTCTGAATTTCTGATTGGTGTCTATGGATTTTTCCAGCTTATTAAACTTTTCATTATGTTCCTGAATAATCTTTCTAATTTCTTCAGTTGCTTCATCTGTGTGTTCCTTGGCTCATTCTACGTATTGCCTCATTTCCTTCCTGATGTCTTGAAGGGTTCTGTATATTAAACTTTTGCATTCTGGCTCTGGTAATTCCAGGAATGCACTTTCATCTAGGAGATCCCTGGATTCTTTGTTCTGAGAGCCTGTTGAGGTGATCATGGTCTGTTTCTTTATGTGACTTGATACTGACTGTTGTCTCCAAGCCATCTATAAGTTATTGTATTAGTTTATGCTTGCTTACTGTGTTGTAGCTTCTGGCTTTGTTTTGTTTGGTATACCCCTATGGGTTGCTTGAGTGAGCTAGCTTGATTATTTTTGCCTTTGAAGCTCTGAGGTCCTGTCCCCAGATGGCTAGAGCTGTTATCAGTATATCAGTCTAGGAGTCCGTTAAGTTTTCTTGTATGAATTCAGCTCAGGTTTCCAGTTAGCTGATCATCAAGTGTGTGGTACAGGCTCTGTCCTACAGTCTTAGAGGGGCAGGGGTTATTGGTGTATATACTGGTATCCGATTGCAGCAGGGTGTCACGCTCTGAACAAGGCAGGGGGCTGAGAACTGACCCCATGTGTCTCTGAGGAAAGTGTGTCCCTGTTTCCTAGAGTATGCAGGTGGGTGGGTTCTGCAGATGGACCATGGGCACCCAGAGCTTTTGGTTGTAAGGATTGGGAGGTACCAATTATCTTTGGACCGCTGTCGCGGGTGGCTGGGTGACCTTAGTGGAGCTACTTAGTCCTTAGGTCCCTTATGTGGGTAGGTGAGGACCTTGTTTAATACGCAAAGCAATGTCAAACATCCAACACCAACTTCTCCACTGCTCAGCTGAAATGGTTGGAGTCTGCCAACAAGGGCCTATTCTCCCGAAATAGGCCCACACAGGTCCATGCGGAAGGCAAAGGTATTCAAAGTCCACGGATGGTTTATTCCTGGACAGGAGCCGCTTCTGTCCTGAGCTCCCCTGGTTAGTGGAGCTAGCAAATTATCTTTTCCCCCAATTTCAAATTTTTTCCTTCCCCAAGGATGGCTCTAAGTCATCAACAGTGCCTATCTCAGGCCCAGGGAATTCAGCTTCTCAAGCCGGCTTGGGGGTGGGGGTGGGGGGGGCAGTAAAATATACAGAAGTACTTAGGTTTTGCTGGGAGCACCGTTCTTCTCAGGTTTCGGAGATTTGAGTAGGCTGTGTGGCTGGCTTCTTCTCCCTGAGGAAACTGCGGTCGAACGCTAGTACCAGCCCGCCGCCGCTGCTCTGGGAATGGTGCCTGAGGGCTCCCTGTGATTCTGGTCTGTTAACTCCTCTCTGCTTCGAGTGGTCTCTTCCTCCCCCTGCCCCTCATTTCATTTTCTAAGCTTGCCTTTGAAGCTCAGGGCTCCCAGCTTGTCACAAATATACTCGTTTCACTTGTTTTTTCGGGTCTTTGTTGTAAAAAGGGCTTGCCGGAAGCGTCTGTGTATTCTGCAGTCTTGGCTCCGCCTCGTAAATATTGGGCTTTTGCTGCTATTCCATGCCACTGTAGATTGGATATTGAAACTGGGCCTTGTCTTGGAACTTTCTTTACCTCTAGCACCTCTTATTCATTTCAACTTAAAGCCTATTGAAAGTTGTTACTGATTATAAGGTGAGAGTGTTTGTTTGATTGCTCATTGCTGCAAAGGTTGTAATCGATTAACAGCTGACTGAAAGGTCGGTGGTTTGAAACCACCAGTGGCTCCGCAGGAGAAAGATGTGGCAGTCTGCTTCTGTAGAGACTTAAAACCTTGGAAACTTATCGGGTTGCTATGAGTCAGAATCGACTTGATGGCAGTGGGTTTTTTGGTGAAGGTTGATGAGACGGTCATTCTCAAATATTACTGATAGAAATGTAAATTGGTATGACTTTTGGGAAGGACTTCGGGAGTATTTATCCCAAACACTAAGAAAGTCATGCCTTTTGAGCTTGTAATTCCAATTCTAGGTATCTTTATGCAATACATAACCAGAGATAGAAAAAATGTTTATGTTTAGAGATGTTCACTGCAGCATTATTTATAATAGCCAAAATTGGAAACTAAACGTCTTTGTTGAATACTAAGGTTTTTCTAATTTTTGCTATTACAAATAATGTTAAATAATAACGTTTCATAGTGAGAAATTACAGAAAAGTCATAGAAGGAGAATATTGTGAAGTGAATTGAGATATTTTAGAAGGACACCAGTGACACTGTAGGCTGATAATATAATATTAAGTAAAAAAAGGATATAAAACAATACTAAGTATTATCGTAGTTATGTCAAACATACATGTAAAGAAAAAATAGATGACAAGATTGAGTTTTTTTTATACTTTTCTGTTTTCCAGATATTCTCTGATAAACATAACTTATTTTTTAATAAAAATCTTCTTAGTATTTAACTGGGTATTAAGAAATATGAACAAAGCCAGTGAATGTTGTTTAGTCTAATAGAGTTTTCACTAATACAAGTGATTCTAAATTATAAATGGATTTTATTTCTAAATTAGTTTTCATACCAGTTGTTTTGTAATCAGAATATGATTTCATGTATCTTATCAGAAATAATGGGGTTCCCAGGCCAGCCTTCCTCCTCTTCCAAAAAAATCCTATTTAAGACAGTATTGTGGAAGACGAATCTCATTTATGGTGGTGGCACCAGTGTCCCTTTGCCACCATCACCTCTTCAGTGGTTTTCTAGGGAATACTGAGTAGCCTGTGGCAGTTCTGTCCATACGTTCAGAGGAAGTACATTCCTTTCTAGGTGAGGCTCGCTATTGGTATATAGAGCTGGTTTGTCAGTCGGATGCTTCTATGTTGGGAATTGCTTTTTTGTTGTGGTAAATTATAAGTGTGAATTTCTGCATCACATTATTTTATAAGAAAAAATACAGATCTAAGTATATTTGGATTTTAATTTTTCTGTTAACAGTATTCAGTAAAAGTACAAATATTAAAATATAATAAATTGTTGCCTTTTGCTCTTTTCTAATTATATACTTTATAATTGAAATTGCAATAGTTGCAGCGTGTACAATCAAATATGATGGTTAGTTAGGTTTTTTTTTTTAATGTGTATGATAATTCTCCAATATACAATATAAAAACCATGCAAAAATTTTAATGAAGTATTTGAGCATGTTTAAATTAGGAAATTTTCAGGCAAGATGTTGCCTTTGTAAACTGCTTCTGTCCAAAGCATTCTGTATATTACCAGAATGAAATATGACAGCACTTTGTCATCTGTTCAAATTGATACTGCACTTTTTGCAGTGACAGCTGAAAAGGCCCACAGGTGCCATATAAAGAGGTGACCATGTTGTCATATTTCATTTCGGCATCCCTCTGCAAAGCCATAATTACCTAATTAGGTTGTTAATTAGGAGATTAGCATTTCACTATATTGATAGAATGCTCTTTACCGGCGTGGGGCTAGATACAGATTTGTTTGCCCTAATTTATGATCTCTGCCTTTTTTGTACTTATTTATTTGTGTAAGATCCTAGTGTGGGGCAGTTCAGTTTACCTGAGAAACAGTTTGTTTACAAGCTAATGAAGTTTCGATCATTGGATTAAAGTTGCTGAGTTAAAATGTGAATGGAATTAAAAGGGTGGTCACATCCCCAAATTACAATAAAAATTCTGAGTTATTATAACCTGTATTCTCATTAGCATAGACAACAAACACATGATAATAATTCCAATTGTTGTTGTAAAAAAAATCCAAAATCCAAAAATTCTGCCTGAAGTGTGGTATAGATTTACGTAGCCCAGACTAGGCAAAGGAAATTATTTTACTTTAGTAACAAACCTCCATCGTTTAAACTTGGGCCTCTATAAAATATGTTAAGTGTTTTAAACATATTTCAGAAACCGAAGCTTTCCGGTGACTTTAGACAAATACATTCAGTCTTCAGTAGACTTCCTTGGATAGTCATCATGCATCAGGGTTTATTTTATTTGTACCTCCTGTCCATTAGTCTGTGCTTAGAACATTTTCTTCCCACAGTCTTTGCTGTCTTAATGGAATTTGAACTATTTCACAGTAACTTTCACTTGATGAATTATTTGGAGTAAACACTGTTTCTGTCAAGTGTGCCTAACATTCTTTTTTGGGAGAGAGAAGCCAAGCAAATGATTTCCATCTATTTTCAGCATAATCTTTGTAATTTGCATTATATATATCTTTTTGGCTTTTCCTAATTAAGGACATTTTAGAACAGTGTTAAGAGCACCGTTCCCACTGAGACAGTAGTTTAGCTCCTTTTGTTTATATTTGGTTTTAGTTGTAAAGTTGTAGAATTGCATGTGTGCTGAAGTATTTTTTCCTGCACAGTCAGTTGTAATAAAGAATTACATTTATGTTTTGTATCTGTAAGTTTCTTTTACAAATTTTAAAATGAAGTTTGCTTAATTGTAATCATTCAGTCAGTATTTATTGAATATGTATTATGCAGTAGGCATGTATCGGAAATTGAGCAGTGAAAACTACAGACACAGCCCCTGCTCTGATGGGACTTGGAGTCTAGTATGGGAAAGTACACCCTAGCTTGAGAAGTCTTAAAGTAAAGGCGGTAGAGTAAAGATGGTACAGATAAATATAGAGGGTATCTACTCTGGGTTTTGTAAGATCAGACAAGGCTTTCTCGAGATAGGTGATGTCTATATTGGGATGTGAAGGGTAAAGGAGAAAGTGATGTTTAAGTGAAAAAACAGAAAGCTGTTTCAAGCAGAGGGAATAAATATGAATAAAGTATTAAAAGTTCAGTATGGCTGGAGTAGAAAGAACTAAGAGGGTGAGTAAGAGAGAGGGCTTCAGAGGTAGGCAAGTTTCAATCCTATTAAGGAATTTGGAGAGTCATCGAAGGATTCTAAGACAAATTAGGAAATAATTGCAATACCCTAGGCAAGAGATGAGGGTGATTGGATTTAAGTTATGGTGATGAAGAGAAGTGGATGAAATCTAGAGAAAGAGGAGCTAGAATGCACAGGTTGGTATTTAAATGGCTTTGGGCTTCATAGGAAGAAGGAGGAGTCAAGGATTCTGATTTGGGCTATTTCTTTTCTAATTTTAGTTAAGACTGAGAATATGAGTACATCACAGGCAAGGGTTCTATGAATCTTTTCCTAGTTGACCCAAAAAGGTATGGTATTAGCAACTAGTTTTCTTCCAGGTAAATTGGGAAGGATACTAACATTTGAGTGTCACCTTTGGGCCCTACACTGGAACATCTGCTCTGTGAAGTAATAAGGTAATGAAGAAACTGAGACCCGAAAAAATTGTGGCATTCTCAATACTCTCACCTACTGGGGTAGTGGAGTTGGGAGCACGCCTAGATCCTTTAGATCTCCACAGCCTCTGTGTTTTCCATCATACCATGTTTCCCTTCTTGTTTTACCCCCTTCAGTTTATTTCAAAGTGAAAAGGAAAATAATTCCCCAAGTACCAGGCGCTCAGTAGGCTGTTGACAGAGGCATTGTGTAAACCCTGAGGCTTCCTGTGTCTAGTCCGTAGTGTGGATTAGAGCGTTATCTGGTACTCTGGTAGGAGAAGCTGCTGCATGCGACACATGAAGATTTGCCTCAGCAAAGTGAGGAGTTTTGTTAAGATTTCAAGTATTAGCGTTTAATCTCCCTGAACTAGGAATGTAGATCAGAGGTGCAAACAGTTAACTGTTTGGCTGCTAACTGAAAGATTGGAGGTTCGAGTCCACCCAGAAGTGTCTCGGAAGAAAGACCTGGCAGGCTGCTTTAGAAAAACCAGCCATTGAAAACCCTATGGAGCACAGTTCTACTCTGACACACGTGGGATCACCGTGAGTTGGAATTGACTTGATAGCAGTTGGTAGTAGGTATTGGTAGCTCCACTCAGCCATTCACAATATGAAGGTTTTCCTTTCCCCAGGAAAGAAAGTTGGAAGACTTTTTTTTTTTTGCCTGAGGAGTTTGACATTCCTTCAGTGTAATCAACTTACATTACAAATTGTTTTAAAATTTTTATGGTCACGTTGCCTTTCTTGTTCAGTTAAGTACTTCGTTGATATTCTTGTCTTCAGTCACCAGAACTAGAAGGAATCCAGGGTGTAGTGTGGATTGTAGTCTTCCTGGATTTTTGTCTCATTTCCTTTTTTGAATTGAGATATAATTCACATACCCTAAAATTCATCCTTTTGAAGTGTACCGTTCAGTAATTTTTAGATTGTTCATGAAGTTATGCAGCCATCTACTATTGAATTTAAGAACATTTTTCTTATTGTGCTTTAGATAAGGTTTGCAGAACAAATTAGTTTCTCATTAGAAAATTAATACATATATTTTGTGACATTGGTTGTGAACCCTGTGACGTGTCAGCATTCTCCTCTTCTCGACCTTGGATTCCCTGTTTCATTCGTCCAGCTTTCCTGCCCCCTCCTGCCTTCTCCTCCTTGCCACTGGGCTGGTGTGCCTATTTAGTCTTATAAAAAAAAAAAATATACGTGGTAATTCCAGAACATTTTGATCATCCCCAGAAAAACCCTGTACCCGTTAGCAGTCAACCCTCATTTCTTTCTTCCCAGCCCCTGGCAAACAGTCATTTACTTTCTGTATCTGTGAATTTGCCTATTCTGGATGTATGTATAAATGGAATCATACAGTATGTGGCCATTTGTGTCTGGCTCCTTTGACTTAGCATAATGTTTTCAGGGTTCATCTATGCTGTATGATGTATCAGTACATCAAATGATATTCCATTGTATGTATGCACCACAATTATCCATTTATCAGTTGATGAACTTTTTGGCTATTATGAATAATGCTACTGTGAACATTTTCTGCACAAGTTTGTGTATGAACAGTGTTTTCAATTGTTTTGGGTATACAGGCAGTCCCTGGGTTACGAACATTTGACTTACAAACTGCACATGCAGCTTTTAAATCATTCAAAAGGCTTCAGGCTTTTTCTTGCAGTAAAAAAAAGCCAAAAACCAAACCTACTGCTTTCGAGTCAATTCTAACTCATAGTGATCCTATAGAACAGAGTAGAACTGCCCCATAGGGTTTCCAAGGCTGTGAATCTTTACAGAAGCAGAATGCTATTTCTTTTTCCTACGGAGCAGCTCATGGGTTCGAACCACCGACTTTTGGTTGGCAGCCAAGTGCTTAACCACTGCACCACCAGGAGTCCTCCTCTTGCACTAAATTAAGGCTAAATAAGAACCATATGCATCTGTTCCAACTTACATACAAACTCAATTTAAAGACTAAAACACCCAGTTAGGAATGGAACTCCTTCCTACCCTGGGGACTGCCCGTATACCTAGGAGTGGAATTCTTGGTCATGTACTAATCCTATGTTTAACCTTTTGTGGAACTCTCAAACTGCTTTCCAAAGTATTTGTTCCATTTTACATCCTCACCAGCAATATATGAGGACTGCCCACTTTCTGCTTCTGCTCTCCCAAGAGACTGTATTGCTATGGTCGGGGCTGGGAGTAACTGTAGACTCTAGGAGGTCCATGAGCCCTCTGCCAGCATTTGTTATTTTTTGTCTTAGCCATCCTAGTGGGCGTGAAATGGTGTCTTGTTGTGGTTTTGATTTGCACTTGACATTGAACATCTTTTCATATGTTGGTGGGACTTGGAACATACTCTTTGGTGAAATGTCTGTTCAGGTCCTTTGCATTTTAAGATTGGGTTATGTGTGCTGGTTTTGAAATTTTATATATATTTTGGTTATTAGATTCTTGCCATGGAGTTTTCAAGGGCTGGTTTTTTGGAAGAAGATCACTAGGCCTTTCTTTATAGATGCCTCTTAGGTGAACTTTAACTGCCAGCCTTTCAGTTAGCAGCCAAGTGTGTTAACTGTGCCATCCAGGGAGCCCAGGACATCCTCTACTCATACTCATACTCAACATGGATGTATTAATTCATTCAGTCCTTACAGTACCTCTGTGAGGTAGGCACTGAAATTATTCCTATTTATAGATGAGGAAATGGGCACAGAAGTTACTTTTCCTATGTCACACAGTTTACTGAGTGACTGAGTACGGATTTGAATCTAGGCAGTCTCATGCTTGATTCTTTACTCTCAGCCTCTCCTACATGCCCTCTCCCAGGCTCCCCCATTCTTTTGACTTCCACTACTCCAAAGAATAGTTATCCCCTCTCTGCTTAGGTGGTATCCCATGCATGGCCAGAAGTTAATCTGCAGTCCATAGGACAAATTTAGAGGGAATGATTGTTGGTCACCTCCCCCCCGCTCCGGCCCCATTGAAGGTGAATGTGTTAACTTAGGAGCCCTGGTGGTGCAGTGGTTAAGAGCTCAGACTGCTAACTAAAAGGCTGGCAGTTCGAATCTGCCAGCTGCTCCTTGGAAACCCTGTAGGGCAGTTCTGCTCTTTCTTATAGGGTTGCTATGAATCAGAATTGACTCAAGGGCAACGGGGTTGGGTTTTTTTTGGATATTAGATTAAGTTGGAAGTGATCAAATCCTGTTCATCCCTGTGAAGCCTTGTCTGAGTCTCCAGTTTGATTTAGATATTTTTCCTTTGTGTTTCCATAGTACGTTGTTACAGGATTTTTTAGCATTGCACTCATTCTTTATAGTGACTATTTATGTACCTGTCTTTTATTACCTGCTTGACTAAGCTCCTTGGAGGTAGGGTATATGACTTAGCACTTTATACTCCTAATGCCCAGCATGTAGTAGGAATTCATGCTTGTTGAATGAACAGGTAAGCCTGTTCATACCCTAATCTAGACTGGCAAGGGAAGGTGGTTAAGAAGACTGTACGAAGTGAGGACTAAAGCCGGAAATGTGTGGCGTCATATTGTAGTGGTTTGAAGCAGGCATTCTGGAGCCAGGCTGCCTGGGGTTTATCCTGGCTCCATTTCTCACTATCTGTGTGATCTTGGGCAAGTCTGACTCAATTTACTGATAATGTAAAACATGAACAATAATAGAATCTACCTCATAGTTATATAAATGCTTAAGGTGTTAAGTAAATAAGCAACTTTCTGGGACCTAGAGAATTGAATAGTCAAATTGTATTTTGTGAAACATTCCTACCATAATTGTATAATTTATCATAGGCAGAATGAAACCAGTCCTGCTTGTCCTATTCTCAAATTTGATCCACCATGGTGATGGTAAGAAAGGATAGCCTAGAAGGTTATAAAAAGTACCAGGCAAAACTACTGTTGTCAATAATAACAATAACAGCAGTTACCAGTTATTGAGATTATGAAAGCTCTTTTCAAGTGAAAATACAAAGCACCTTTTCAAAATAACATAAAATTGTTTGGGGATTATCTGCTAGTTAGATTATCTCATTGCTGTCCTCCATTCTTTAGGATTTAAATGAATGAGTTTGATGGTTGACAGTTTATTTTCCTCCCAAAAAGATGTAGCTAGAACAAGAAAAAGTCAATAATATTGCACCTCGAATTTGTATAGTGCTTATTTACTCTTACTTTGTTTTATTGCAGCGTCCCTATGAAGGGGATGAGTAAGACATAAGCTATGGATATTTTACTGCTAAGGAAATGAAGTAAGAGGCATTTGATTCACCTGAAGTCGTCCCATAGCTAATCCCTGGGCAAACTAGGGACAGCAACCTGGAATTCTAGACTTTTAGCCTGTTGTATATTTTTATAATCACTTTTTCATTTTCTGATAATATTAGTTCCTTTTATAATAATGATCTGAAGATAACTGCATTATTTACTAACTTAATTATTTTTATAAGTTTCTATATATAATAGCATTAGAAAGATAGGTGGTAATGACTCTCATTCGAATCAAAGGTAACATGGTTTACCTTTGAGGAGGGTTCGCTGCCAATTTCCTGATACTATTACAGTCTTCTTTGTCAAAAAAAGGGATTCATTATACCTCTGTCCTTAGAGTCTGGACCATGGGACAGTGATACGGGTAAACCAGAATTCTTTTGGCACTTTGGAGACAAACAGTATGGAGCAAAAATAACACAAAACTTTTTAGGTGGGGCTCCAGGGTAAACTTTTCCCCATTCCATCTGCCCCCACCCCTGCCAATATGACTAGAATAGAATTTGAAAGCTGAAAATGGCCTTTGTATGGTGAGTGGATAAGAGCTACAGCAAGCTACGGTTGCCAACCAAAAGGTTGGTGGTTCGAATCCACCAGTTGCTCCTTGGAAACCCTTTGGGGCAGTTCTTCTCTGTCCTATAAGGTAGCTGTGAGTTGGAATTGACTGAACATCAGTGGGTTTTCGGGTATGTTCAATCTTTCTATTTTACAGATCAGAACACAGATGAGGTTTAAAGAAGCGACTGATCCAAGACCATGTAATTGGTCCCTGATAATTAGAGAAGTAGAACTTAGGTTTCCTGAGTGGTTTTTGTAGTAAACTATGTTGCTTCCCTAATTGATGATGTGGTTAATCTGAGAGCCTGGTATGTGGAAACATAAGTCCATTGAGTTCTTTCACTTGTTGAAGCAAACCTCAACACCAAGGAGACACTAAAAAGAAAAGAAAGCTAAGACTGTAGTGGGAAACTTACCTGTACAACCAACACCATGGTTAAGGGACCTTCATTTGGTAAATCATGGCACAGACCCTTGGGAACAAGAAAGATTGTCTGTCTATTCATTTCATCCTTAGTTCTTACTGGATGCCAGCCACACTCACCTAGAAACTGGCAGCACGTGATGAATAAGACAGTGTCTTTAAGGAGCTTGAAATTTAGAAGATTATTATACCAGATTATTATAAAAAGCACTGTCATTTGTTCGTTTGTTTGATCATTTCATCCTTAACACAGCAGCTAGAGAGAGCCTTTTAAAATGTGTGTTCACTCATATCCCCGCTCTGCTTATAATTCTTCATTGACTCTCCATTTTACTTGGGCTAAAAGCCAAAGCCCCTCAAAGGACCTGGTAGTTCCTACACGATTTTCCCTGCTCATCCAGACCTTATCGTCTGCTACTTGCTCACTTGCTGGACTCTAGTAACACTGGCCTTCTTATATGCTCTTGTGTGCTTGGCAATGTACTTCTCTCAAGTATCCCCCTGGCTTATTCCCTTATCTCCTTCAAGCATTCACCTTCTCAGTAAGGCATCTTCCACACTTTATTTACAGTTGCATCCCATGACTCCACCCACCCAGCATGCCCCATTTCTCTTCCATACTTTTTCTCCATAACACTTTTATCTTCTAACTTATTATAATTTACTTCTCTATTTTGTTCATCTCCCGCCATTTGAGTGTGAGCTCCTCAATGGCAGAAATTTCTGTCTACTTTGTTTTCTGTTGTATCCCCAGCACCTAGAATAGTGCCTGTCATGTGGTAGGTATTTAATAAATATTTGTTGAATGAATAAATTCAACAAACACTTAGTGTCTACTGGAAACAGGCAATGTGCTTGATTAATTATTTAGGAGAAGTGGGAACAAACTACAGTTCATTAGAAATACAAAGGAGGGAGCAGCTAACCTGGCCTATGGGGGGCGTTCCTGGAAGAATTGACAATTGAATTGGATTTAGAAGTATGAGTAGGAGGTAGCCAGGTAAAGAAGGGTAGATGGGCTTTTAGGCAAGGCATAAGTTTGAGGGAAGTCAACTTGTTTTTTTTTTTTTTTTTTTAATCATTTTTATTGAGCTTTAAGTGAATGTTTACAAATCAAGTCAGTCTGTCACATATAAGCTTATATACACCTTACTCCACACTCCCAACCACTCTCCCCCTAATGAGTCAGCCCTTCCAGTCTCTCCTTTCGTGACAGTTTTGCTAACTTCCAGTCCTCTCCACCCTTCAACTTGTTTTTATGGTAGTAATTTGAACTGTGGTGGTGTTTGGGGTAAGTTAAAATTTCAGGAAACAGTAGGAGTTGAACTTTGTTTAGTACCTTAGAAGATCTGAGCAAAGGTTTCGGAAGCAACAATCTATAGTTTAGTCTCAGTACAAATGAAACTCAGTTCTGAGGGAGTCGGAAATTGCCACAAACTTAGTGACTTAAAACAACATGTTACTTCAGGGCTTTCCAACCTTGGCATTATTGACATTTTGGGGGCTGTAATTCTTAGTTGTGGGGCTGTCTTGGACATTGTAGGATGTTTAGCAGCATCCCTGGCATCTACCCACTAGGTACTACTAGTACCCCCTTCCCCAGTTGTGATAACCAGAAATGTCTCCATACATTGCCAAATATCCCCCGGGGTCCACAGTTGCCCCCTACTTGAGAGCCTCTGTATTAGAACCACTACATTACTGTGATAGGGTCTAGGGATTCTCATCTTCATCAGCCTCCCAAACGACTGGGAGAGAGATTTAATACCTTAATAGAGTAGCCACATTTCTAAATCTAGAATTGGGTCAAGAAATGAAATAGATAATTCTTTAAAAATGATGTTCATATAACTAATTGTAATGGAGGTGGAAATAAAGTACTTCTTAAATAGTTTGAACCCTGAGAATTGGGCAACGGTTTGCAGAGGATGAGATGTGAGAGTTGGGCTTAGAAGTAAAGTTTATATTGGAGGAGAATGGTGTGTCTCAAACAAAGGAAGTATCACTACCAACCCCTAGGAGCATGTTCAGAGTAGTCCTGGGAGTTGCATGGTGGGGAAAAGGAGTGGATGAGTGAAAGTGGATTGTAGGGAGCCTTTAGTGTTGTTATGTGGAGGGGTTTAGGCTTGTTTCCCTGCACTCTATCGTACTGGTTTTCTATTGCTGCGTATCAGATTACCACAAACAGCAATTTAAAACAACGCAAATTTATTATCTCAGTTTCTGTGGGGCAAGAGTTTGACATGGTTTCAGCTGGGTTGTCTGCTCAGGGCCTCATAGGAGTGAAATCAAGGTGTCAGATGGCTGTGGCCTTATCTGGAGGGCAAGTTTTGCTTCCAAACTCTCAGGTTGTTGGCAGATTTTATTTCCTTGTGGCTGTATGACTGAGGTCCCTTTGCTTGCTAGCTGTTGGCCAGGAGGACTCTGAGCTACTAGTCATGTGTACTTCTACAATATAGCTGTTTGCTTCTTCAAGGCTAGCAGGAGAATCACTCTTTTTGAGAGATGGACTAACATGGCATCTTACACAACATATTGTAATCAAGCAAGTGACTAACCCATCATCTTTGCCATACTCTATTGGCTAGAAGCAAGTCAGCTTCCCCCCACACTCAAGGGGAGGAGATTACACAAAGTTGTGGATATCAGGAGGTAAGAATTTCAGGGGCGATCTTGAATTGTGTCACATACTTTCTGTTCCATAAAGGCAGTGGCCAAATCTTTTAAAATTTTTGTCGGCATTGTATCTCCAGTACCTGGCACATTAAAAAAAAACCAAACCCACTACCATCAAGTCGATACTGACTCGTAGCGACCCTATAGGGCACAGTAGAACTGCCCTGTAGGGTTTCCAAGGAGTGCCTCGTGGATTCGAACTGCAACCTTTTGGTTAACAGCCATACTCTTAACCACTAGGACACCAGGGTTTCCACCTGGCACATAGTAAGTGCTTTATATTTAAGTATTTGTCAAATGAATGAAATCAGTGAGTATTTGGTAGGCAGTTGAGTGCTATTTAAGGTTTCAGCTCGTACATTGGTAATTTCACATTAAGAAGTGGCCCAGTTTCTTTGGCATTATTTATATTCTTCACTCTAGGTGAAACTATAAACAGATTTACCTGAGATCCTAAAGTAAAACCGACAATTATTTATTTATTATCACAAATGTCAATCAAATCTATTATGTCAGAGAGAGAGTACCCATTGGAAAAATAATTTCGGGCTACATTGCACCAAAATAGTAGAGTTCTTTTAGCAGCCAGGAATGTTGGCAGGTTTAGGGTTCTGTGGGTGGTGGGTGGTTAGGTTGTCTGAAGTTTCACAGCCATTGCTAACTAATAAACATTATTTGAAAACACTTTGGAAATACTGTTTTATAACAGTTACATAATAATAGAGATTTTAGTCTAATGCTTTATGTCTAGTTTAGTGTGATTAATAATTACAGTTGTTCTTCGTACTTACGGTAAACATCTGCTGAGCAGAATTGAGATTTTCAGTTGTCCATTGATAAAGAACCATTTTATCTTCATAAAGTCAGGTATTTCTGACACCAGAGCTTGTTGTTTTAGGTGACTCCCCATAGGTTCTTCTCATATCTAGATTAAGTCCAGGAGAAGTTTGAGAGGCACTGTGTTATACTAGGCTCCCTTTAAATGGGTCTCGGTGGATGGTAAGATTCAGAGGCATTTTATGTGGAGATTAGTGGCACAAGGCAAGAAAATCAAGGTCAGGGCCCCTTTGTCTGAAGGAGATGTTTGATAGAGGAGACCTTGCTTCCTGGTAGATTGGTGGGGGACCGGTTTGTCCCAGACGGCCTCACTCATTCATCAAGCGGAGTCAACTGGGATAATTAGAATGGTGGGGTTGGCTGAACCTCTCTCAATGTAGTTTTCATCTCCAGCTTCTTTATGTCATGTGGAAATGCTCTAAGGCGGAGACAGCAGAAGTGTCAAGCCTCTTCTGAGGTTCAGAAGTCATACAATGTTACCTCCACTAGATTCTGTCATTGGGTGCCATTAAATCGATTCCGACTCATAGCAACCCTATGTGACAAAGTGGAACTGCCCCATAGGGTTTCTTAGGCTGTAATCTTTACAGGAGCAGGTCATCAGCTCTTTCTCGCAAGTAGCTGCTGTGTGGGTTTGAACCACCAACTTCTTGGTTAATAGCTGAGTGCTTAACTAATGCGATACCAGTGCTCCATGCTAGATTCTGTTAGTGAAAGCAAATCACAGTGTGAGCCCAGATTCAGAGGATGGGGAAATGGACTCCATTTCTCACCTGCAAATGCTTTGTGGCCTTTTAAAAATCCATCACTTGATCTTGGGCAAGTTACTTAACACCTTTAAGGTTTTTTTTTTAATCTTTAAAATGGGGATAACATTACTGCCTACCTTCTGAGGTGGTCGTGAGGATTAAAAATGTTGTTACATGAAAAGTGATTAGTATAGCTCATAGTAAGAGCCCAGTAAACACCATCTCTACTGTTCCCCCTTGTGTTTCTTCCTAATGAAAGCCTGTTGTTGTTCGGTGCCCTTGAGCCGGTTCTTACTCATAGAGACCTTATGTACGACAGAACTAAACACTATCTGGTCCTGCACTATCTTCACAATCCCTATCATTTTTGAGCCCATTGTTGCAGCCACTGTGTCAATCCCTCTCATCGAGGGTCTTCCTTTTTTTTTCTTGCTGACCCTCTACTTTACCAAACATGATGTCCTTTTCCAGGGCCTGGTCCCTCCTGATAACATGTCCAAAGTATGTGAGGCAAAGTCTCACCATCTTCGATTCTAAGGAGCCATCCTTAAATGCCACCTTGTTGCTTCCTGAAGCCTTCTGTGGCTTTTCTGTCTTTTGGAAATGTATTACTTTAGTGTCTTATTTGGTAGTTAGCATACATTGCCTTATGTTACTGTTACGTGTGTACATGACCTGACTCTTCTGTGAAGCTTGTAAGTTTGTATGAACTTCCCCTGCTGAAGGTTATAAGCCCCTGGAGGGTGCAGGCCAGTGTCAATATAATTTTTTCTAAGAGTTGCTTTGCCTAGCACTCAGGTGAATCTCATATTATTCAAAAGAAGATACAAGCATTTCTTTTCTGTTGTTTTAATATAATTTAGTAAGTACTTTTGGAGCCCTGGTGGCATAATGGTTAAGTGATATGACTCCTAACCAAAAGGTCAGTAGTTCAAATCCACCAGCCGCTCCTTGGAAACCCTATGGGACAGTTCTGCTCTGTCCTATATAGGGTTGCTATGAGTTGGGATCTACTTGACCGCAATGGATTTGAAGTGCTTGTAGTCAAAGTATGGAAATAAAAAACATGGAAGAAAAAATAAACTCTCCAGATATATGGTCTCACTGTTTACTGTTTAATGAAATTTGGCCTATTCACATAGAGAAGATTTTAATTCCCTGAGAGGG
Source organism: Loxodonta africana (assembly GCF_030014295.1). NCBI lineage: Eukaryota > Metazoa > Chordata > Mammalia > Proboscidea > Elephantidae > Loxodonta > Loxodonta africana. Next base: position 49,848,588 of record NC_087350.1, read on the forward strand.
TGGGAAACTCACTTTTTGCTAGTCTAAAAAATAAATGAAGGTTCAATCTAGAGTTAAAGTAGAAAGAGTTAGAGAAAGATAGTTAAAAGCATAAAAGTACATTTTATTTTAATGGTCACTTCAATTATTTTCAAATTCCAGGACGTATGAATTTTGAACTTTTAACTAGGTCAAAGAATGCTGAAATATTAGTAAAAGACAGGGTCTGTTGGTTTTTATAAATGGATGACTTCGTATGTAATAAAAAAGGCTTTTATTTTCTTAACTGTGATCATTCCTTGTGCAAAATAAACGTGAGTGCACAGTAATCCTGAACAGGAGTCAGATTTAACTTGCCTAATGCTAACAGAGTGAAGTCGGGGTACAGTGTGGAAAAGAAAAAAAAGCTCGCATCTGCTGTTACATGTTGTTAACTCCCTCAGCAGACGTTAAATCATTTCAAGTACAATAATAGTGTGGGAGGTAAATTAACTAACCATTAACAATCTTATAAATACACAATTAACATGCCAACATTTATATGACACATTGATGGGGCAGCAGTAATTTTTGATTGGGAGTTTGCAGACCTTTGAGAAGCCTCAGGCTGTTGCTTATTCAGACAAGTTTTCACAGATTGCAGGTGAGGGGGCTCCCAGTCTGCCTGGCAGAGGGAAGCGAGTGTATAGAGTGTTTTGAAAGTCCAAGAAAGGGGAATGTCCTTTTAACCGCTGGCTGGACTTGAGCATTTTAAAGGCACGTTGCTGTCTATCTCAAGTCCTTAGGAAGTAAAGAAGTATAGGGATGGCTCATTTGCCTGATGGTGGGTTTATTCGAAGAAACAGAATATTTCAGGTATGGACTTTATTGCTGAAGTCATATGTATTCCAAGGGATTTTCAAAAAGATAATTAGAACTAACTGGCTATTTAAAATAAACCCTTCCTCTGTGGTTTCAGGTCAATAAGTAGATCTCTGAAGGTCCTCTCGTGTGAAACTCTGTGACATATCTTTATTTTAAATTAAAAAATTATCGTGGTAAGATAATACATAACAAAAAATTTTCCATTTTAAGCATTTTTAAGTGTACAATTCACTGACACCAGTTACATTCACCATGTTGTGCAACCATCACCACTATCTATTTCCTAAAACTTTTCACCACTCTACATGTGAACTCGGTTCTCCTTCAGCAGTAATTCCCACTCCCTCCTCCCCCAGTCCCTGGTAACCACTAATCTTTTTGTCTCTGTGCAGTTGTCTATTCTGAAAACCAAACCCAGTGCTGTCGAGTCGATTCCGACTCATAGCGACCCTATGGGACAGAGTAGAACTGCCCCATAGAGTTTCTAAGGAGCGCCTGGTGGATTCGAACTGCTGACCCTTTGGTTAGTAGCTGTAGCACTTAACCACTACGCCACCAGGGTTGTCTATTCTAGATACTTCATATTAGTGGGGTCATAACAATATTTGTCCTTTGTGTCTGACTTATTCCACTTAGGATAAGTTTTTGCTGTTCATGTCTTAGCTCTATTGGAACTTGATTTCTCTTTATGGTTGAATAATATTCCATTGTATGTGTGTACCAAGGAGCCCTGGTGATGCAATGGCTAAGCACTTGGCTGCTAACCAAAAAAGGTTGGTGGTTTAAACCTACCTGCTGCTCCGTGGGAGAAAGATGTGAGTATTCTGCTTCCACAAAGATTAAAGAAACCAGACCCGCTGCCATTGAGTTGATTCCGACTCACAGCACACTGTAGGACAGGGTAAAGCCATAGGGTTTCCAAGGAGCCGCTAGTGGATTCGAACTACCGAGCTCTTAACCACTGTACTGCCAGGGCTCCCCGCATAGAATACAGCCCTGGAAACTCTATGGGGCAGTTCCACCCTGTGTAACTTTTATTTTTTGAACAACCATTACATGGACTGTACATTCTTCACTATTGTACAAATTACTGTTGCATAAATGATGGGGAGGATGAGGATCTAATTTACTACGTAACACATTGAGTGTCTCAGTCACAAAAACCCACTGGAGAAGTTTCCCCCAGGTCCCAAAACCCAAAAAGCTCAACAACAGGATTTTAAAATATCTTACGTTTACAGCATGTATATTATGACTGTTGTAACTCTTTGTCCCTCTTTGCTTTGAGAGATTGTATGGCATGGTAGTTAAGAGCCCAAGCTCTTCGATTTGCTTTAGCTCTCCCGTTTACTAGTTGTAAGACTTTGAGCAAGTGTCTTAACCTTTCTGTGCCTCAGTTTTTTCATCTTCAAAATGGGGATAAAAATAATAACTGTCCCATAGGTTTATTTCGAGGGCTATATGAATTAATCCAGGTAAAAAGGGTAGAACAGTCTGGCTTTTGTAATAAGTTAAGGTTAACTGTTATTATTGCTTGCCACTTTTTTTTTTTTTTTACTATGTTGTACCTTATGTTTTTCTATAAACCATTGCAAATAAATTTTGGTGTATGTGTATATAAAGTTATTATTAAAAGCATGCTTGTAATAAGACTTGATACCTATTTTTCCCCATCAGAACCCACTAACATTACCCTAATGTTTAAGGCATGTTCCAGGTTACCACAGTCATGTTTCATATAATTATTAATGAACACAAATGGGCATGTAAAGTGGTAATAGCATCCAAAATCTACCTGGAAACACACTTAGCGCATAGTAGGGGCTCAATATTTGTTGAATGGATAAAGTATAATGGGAGTCTCACCAAATACATTAAAAATAGCCATGTCATTTTAGAACAACATCTCTTACTCCCCTCCCACTCGTGTGGATGCCCCTGTTGTTTCCATTTTTGAGTAAAACAAATCTTTATGCTTTATAGAATCTGGGAAGAGTGGGAAGAATAAACAGTGTGAGAAAGAAATAGTGAAAAGTAGGACATCTTTTGTGATCAGACTTCCTGGAGCCTGAGATGTTCACCTGATAACCTAAAGGCATACAGAACACACCAACTAACTATCTCAGAGAGTCAAGAATTAGAGACATCCAGGGGAGCCGTTCATGGCTGGAAGAAATGGCATTTGCAGAAGTGTAGAGTAGCATTCCTAAACCGTGTTATACATTGATATGTTTTAGTGTTACTAAAGAGGGGAAAGAAAAAAGGAGTCCTGGTGGCACAGTGGCCAAAGTGCTTGACTCCTTAACCAGTGTTTCAAACCCACTAGCTGCTTCACAGCAGAAAAAGCCTGGCAGTCTGTTCCCGTAAAGATTACAGCCTTGAAAACCCTATGGGGCAGCTCTCATCTGTTTGATATGGGGTCCCTTTGGCCCCTGGTGGCGGAGTGGTTAAGCGTTTGGCTGTTAGCCAAAAGGTTGGCAGTTTGAACCCACCAGCCACTCCTTGGAAACTCTATAGAGCAACTCTGTTCTGTAGGGTCGCTGTGAGTCAGAATTGATGGTAATGGGTTGTGTTTTTTTTTTTTTTTTTTAATGGGTCGCTGTGAGTCAAAATTGGCTCCACAGCATACAATAATAACAATAGCAACGAGATACCTTCCTAAGTCTGTCTTTAAGTCGAATTTGTAGGTAAGTCGGAACAGGTACATACGGTTCTTATTTAGTATCAGTTAACTGTCTTAGTGTATGTATTTTATCTTTCTTGTGCATATAAAACACTTAAACATTGCCAAACCACACAGTGCATCACAAAGTAGTGCATGCGTTTGGTTATTATGAACCATTGTATGCATTTAATTCAAATTTTTAATGTGATAGGCTTTATAGCAGTCCGTTCTTAAGTACAAACTGTCCTAAGTTTGATGCCCCTAACCTGGGACTGCCTCCATTATATTACTAGATTTCTTATTGTTGGAGATTCACAATACACATTAGTAGTTTAAAAGCTGAGAATTACTGTGATTGAACAGCAGAAAGAAAAGCTGTTTAGCTTTGCTTAATCACATGTTTCCTAATATATTTTAACATAGAAATATTTTTTTGTTGAACATTTATTAGTATTTCACAGGATACTAGTGTCCTTCGGAACCCTGTTTGGGAGTCACTTAGAAGCAATTCCAATAAAACAGTTAATGTGAGCCAGTGACAGTTTCACTGAAATAAATATATGGTCTTCCAAGTTAACTATTTCAAAATGTTGTTTAGAATATCTAAACCCTTATATAATTTTGGGTGGTGAGTGAGTTATTTCAAATTATTTTACAGTTTTTTTTTAAACATTTTACTCAGATTTTTAAAACCATTTTTTTCTGTGAATGACTAAGAACCTTGTTTCAGAAAAATTACACATCTTGAGTATAAAAAAATTAAAAACAATATAGATAAGTACTAAGAATAAAGCAAAAAGGTCACCTTGAAGACTAAGGTGCACCTGACCCAAGCTGTGGTATTCTCAATCACATCATATGCATATGAAAGCTAGACAATGAATAAGGAAGACCGAAGAAAAATTGACGCTTTTGAGTTGTGGTGTTGACGATGAGACTGTCTTACATACTTTGGACATGTTGTCAGGAGGAGTGAGTCCCTGGAGAAGGACATTATGCTTGGTAAAGTACAGGGTCAGCAGAAGAGAGGAAGACCCTCAACGAGATGGGTTGACATGGTGCAACAATGGGGTCAGGCATAACAGCAATTTTAAGGATGGTGCAGGACCGGGCAGTGTTTCATTCTGTGGTATGAGTTGGACCGACACAATAGCACCTAACAACAACAACAATAAAGTGAATCCTCATACTCTGAGATAAACACTGTAAAAATTTTGGTGACTGTTACTTTCAGATTTTCTCTGTCCATTTATATACATAAAGATATATCTATGAGTAATTTTACATAAGTGTGATTATTACCGTATATGTTGTTGTTAGGTGCTATTGAGTCGGTTTCAACTCATAGCAACCCTGTGTACAACAGAACAAAACACTGCCTAGTCTTGCACCATCCTCACAATCATGTTATGCTTGAGCCCATTGTTGCAGCCACTGTTCTCAGACCATCTTGTTGAGAGTCTTCATGCTTTTCACTGACCCTCTACTTCACCAAGCGTAATGTCTTTCTCTGGGGACTGGTCCTTCCTGATAAATGTCCAAAGGACGTGAGAGGAATTCTTGCCATCCTTGCTTCTAAGAAGCATTCTGGCTGTACTTCTAAGACAGATTTGTTTGTTCTTCTGGCAGTCCATGGGTATATTCAATATTTTTCTCCAGCACCATAACTCAAAAGACATCAGTTCTTCTTTGGTCTTCCTTACTCATTGTCCAGCTTTCACATGCATATGAGGTGACTGAAAATACCATGGCTTATATCAGGTGCACCTTTGTCCTCAAAGTGATATCTTTGCTTTTAACACTTTAAAGGCCTTTTGCAGCAGATTTGCCCAGTGTAACATGTCTTTTGATTTCTTGACTGCTACTTCCATGGGTGTTGATTTTGGATCCAAGTAAAATGAAATCTCTCACAACTTCAGTATTTTCTCCATTTATCATGGTGTTTATTGGTCCAGTTGTGAGGATTTTTGTTTTATGTTGAGGTGTAACCCATACTGAAGGCAGTAGTCTTTGATGTTCATTAGTAAGTGCTTCAAGTCCTCTTCACTTTGAGCAAGCAAGGTTGTGTCATCTGCATAACGCAGGTTGTTAATGAGACTTCCTCCAATCCTGATTCTGTGTTGTTCTTCATATAGTCCAGCTTTTCAGATTATTTTGCACAGCATACAGATTGAATAAATATGGTGAAAGAATACAACCCTGATGCACACCCTTCCTAACTTTAAACCACACAGTATCCTCTTGTTTTGTTTGAACAACTGCCTCATGAGCACAATTAAAACAATTAAGTATTGTGGAATTTCCGTTCTTCCTAATGTTATCCATAATTTGTTATGATCCGCACAGTCGAATGCCTTTGCATGGTCAGTAAAACACAGGTAAACATCTTTCTGGTATTCTCTGCTTTCGGCCAAGATCCATTTGGCATCAGTAATGATGTCTCTCGTTCCACGCCCTCTTCTGAATCCGACTTGAACCTCCGACTGCTCTTTGTCGGTGTACTGCTGCAGCCACTTTTGAATGATCTTCAGCAGAATTTTACTTGTGTAACATATAAATTATATCGTTTGATAATTTCCACATTCTGTTGGACCACTTTTCTTTGGAATGGACACAAATATGGATCTCTTCCAGTCTATTGGGCAGGCAGCTGTCTTCTGGATTTCCTGGCATAGACGAGTTAGCACCGCCAGCGCTGCATCCATTTGTTGAAACATCTGAAATGGTATTCGTCAGTTCCTGGAGCCTTGTTTTTCATCAGTGCCTTCATTGCAGCTTGGACTTCTTCCTTGTTTCAGTGACTGTGTGTATTCCTTCTACCTTCTTTTGATGCTTCCTGCTTCATTCAGTTTTTTGCCCATTGAATCTGTCAGTATTGTAACTTGAGGCTTGAATTTTTACTTTGGTTCTTTTAGCTTGAGAAATGCCAAGCGTGTTCTTCCCTTTTGGTTTTCTAATTACAGGTCTTTGCACATTTCATTATAATACTTCACTTTGTCTTCTCAAGCCGCTCTTTGAAATCTTCTGTTCAGCTCTTTACTTCATTTCTTCCATTCACTTTAGCTACTCTGCATTCAAGAGCAAGTTTCAGAGTCTCTTCTGATACCCATTTTGGTCTTCTCTTTCCTGTCTTTTTAATGACCTTTTGCTTTCTTCATGTATGATGTCTTTGATGTCATTCCACAACTCATCGGGTCTTCAGTCATTAGTGTTCAGTGCATCAAATCTGTTTTTGAAATAGTCTCTCTATTCAGGTGGGATATACTCAGGTTCATATTTTTGGCTCTCATGGATTTGTTTTAATTTTCTTCAGCTTCAACTTGTACTGGCATATAAGCAATTGATGGTCTGTTCCGCAGTCAGCCCCTGACCTTGTTCTGACCGATGATGTTGAGCTTCTCCATCATTTTTGCACGGGTGTAGTCAGTTTGGTTCCTGTGTATTCCATCTGGTGAGGTCCACATGTATAGTCGCCGTTTATGTTGTTGAAAAAGATATAAGCAATGAAGAAGTCATTGATCTTGCAAAATCTTAAATCATGTGATCTCCGTCATTGTCTCTGTCACCAACGCCGTATATTCCAACTACAGATTCTTCTTTGTTTCCAATTTTTGCTTCCAATCACCAGTTAATTATCAATGCACCTTGATTGCGTGTTTGATCAATTTCAGACTGCAGAAGTTGGTAAAAATCTTCAATTTCTTTATCTTTGACATTAGTGGTTGGTTTGTAAATTTGAATAATACTTGTATTAACTGGTCTTCCTTAGAGGCTTATGGATATCATCCTGTCACTGACAGCGTTGTACTTCAGGATAGATCTTGAAAAAAAAATTTTTATTTTTAATGTTGAATGGATTGGCATTCCTTTTCAGCTTGTCATTCCCAGCATAGTATTCCATATGATTGTCTGATTCAAAATGGCCAATACCAGTCCATTTCAGCTTACTAATGCCTAGAATATCGATATTTATGTGTTCCATTTCATTTTTGGCCACTTCCGGTTTTCCTAGATTCATGCTTTGTATATTCCATATTCCAGTTATTAATGGATATTTGCAGCTGTTTCTTCTCATGTGCCACATCAGCACATAAAGGTCCCAAAAGGTTGACTGTCCACGTCTTTAAGGTTTACTCTGTTTTGAGGAGGCAGCTCTTCAACAGTCATATTTTGAGTGCCTTCCAACCTGAGAGGCTCATCTTCTGGCACTATATCAGACAGTGTTCCACTGCTATTCATAAGGTTTTTTACTTGCCAGTTCCTTCAGAAGTAGACTGCCAGGTCCTTCTTCCTGGTCTCTCTTAGTCAGGGAGCTCCAATGAAACCTGTCCACCATGGGTTACCCTGCTGGTATTTGAAATACCAGTGGCATAACTACCAGCATCACAGCAACACACAATCCACCACAGTACGACAGACTGACAGATGAGTGGTAGATATGTTCTAGACTCTGCTTTTTAAAATTATATATTTTGGGTATGTTTGTAAATAAGTACTCATCTACCGTGTATTTTTAATAGCTGCGTAGTATCCTGTTGTATGTATATCTCATGGCATATGCACTCTTGATGGGTGCTTAGGTTATAACAGAGTTTCAGTATTATAAACAATCCTGAGATAAATATTTCTTGTGAAACTGTCTCCTTAGGGCAAATCCTGTAAGCGGGATTGCAGAGTCAAAGGATAGTCGTGTTTTACTTTTTGATAGATATTACCATATTACCCTCTTAACAGTCCCGATTTTCATTCTCTTTTACAGTGCTTGAGAGTGCCCATTTCTCTGCGCTCCTGCCAACATGAGTTTTTTTCATCTTTTTGATCTTGGCACAACTCCTCTGAGAAAACAACTTGTTTTCATCTGCATTTTGAATGGCTTTGTCTTAGAAATCAATTCCATCTTCAAATGATAACTTGCTGCTCTTAAGGTGATCTAAAATAGATTCTTTTGGTTCTGGAAATCAGTATTTTTGAAATAAGTTGGTAGTGTCCTAAGGTGGTAATTTTGAAGGGCACATCAAAGAGAAGGTCTTGTATGTGTGTCAATAAAAAAGACAACTGTTTCTTTATAATCACACTTACATATGACATGCTCATGTGACTTATCTCTACAGCGAAAACGAGTCATCCTTGGAAGTTGGATAGAAATATTTATTGGATTTCTGCCATATGTAACATACTTTGTTACCAGAAGGGATGTGGTGTTAAGGCCCCTGTCCTTGTGAAACTTACAGTCTAAGCCTCAAATAGCCATAATAAGAGGTTGAAAGTGATATACACAGCATGTTTCCCAGGGCAGTCCTGTAGGAGTTCCCTGTCAGAACAGGTCTTGAGTAAATATTTGATGAGTGAATCATTATTCAGATTTCCTGAATGTGTGAAGTCATAATGTATTAGTAAAGAAGATGCCTGGGGTTGGGATGTTTTCAGGCCTCTGTTCTAGAAGGATAAAGTTAGGGAGTTGGTGGATGCTTTCAGAGATGTTTACCCATACCTCTTTTTTTCATAAGAGGTGATGGAGTAGATCCATTTTCCTAAAAAAGATTCTGTTGAGGATACTTCAGTGTTCTTCTGTTGCTTTGCCATTTGACTTTTTGGTGCCAGAACATTCATTAAATGTGTGGCTTCTCGTTGAATCCTGCAATTTTATCACCATTTTTTTTTTTTTTTTTGCAGGGAAGAATTATTTAATACGAAGTTGAAAGCACCTGCCCCACTGCTGGTGGCTAGTTGCCTTACTTTCATGGAGGGAGGGCAGTATGGGACTGCTTTCAGGATGTTTGCAGCTCTGACAATCTGTGATGCTATGATTCTATTACAGAACAAATACTTTCATTTATAAGTAGTTTATGGTTGTATGCATCTCTTGTGGTTATATGAAAAGTTCCTACTTTTACAAAATTTAAAATGCTCCCTTTAATTTGTAATTTTTTTGATGAATTTACTTAAAATGGTGAATTGACATTAAAGTTTCTAGACTAAATGTCTCAGAAATTTGACACTTAAAGAACTCCATGGTATGTCTGTAATAGGCTGTATACTCCTTGATTCAGGGATACCTTCCTTACTCACTTTTGCATTTTCCCATTTAACTTCAGTATAAAATAAGTACTCCATGAATATGTTTAAAGAAAAAAAAAGATTAGTGTAATTCACTTGATTATACATGTTCTCAGTTTAAACTTCCTCTTAATCTCAGTATCTTTATTATAATGACCCACTGAGTGATGTCAATAGAATGAGGTGTTTCCAGAGAAATTTTTTTTAACTTCAGTTATCTGTAACAATTAAGTTTCCCTCCATGTTTCATTTCTGAAAGACACAAGTGACAAGAAAATCCGGTGTTATTAGGTCTTTCTAAAAATAAACATCTTCTAGAACTGTTCCTAAAAACATATTCAGTTCAGCTTTCACATTCCTTGTACTTCATAATAGTTTTAGAGGAGCAGGCTGGTGACCCAGAAGCCCTGTAGATGTGCTGTCATAAAGGAAGCACTGAATTATTTTACCTGCCGTGAATTTACCAAAAGAAAGATGACATATTGATACATATTAGGATTCCTTTAAACAGGAATTGGGAGCTGAAATTGGTAATGATATTCTTACCATTGTCATCATTACTAATAGCAGTTACCATTTATTTTATTAAGGCACTCTCGAGCATTTTACCTGCATTATCTCATATATATTCTCTCATCCCTGGAACCCCCATTTTATTAATGGAAAAAGAAAACAGAAACTCAAAGAGGTTAAGTATTTTGGTCAAGGTGACACAGCTAGCAAGTAACAGGGTCAGGATTTGAACCCAGATCTGCCTCTAGGCCTAGGTTCCTAACTACTATTCTATATTTTCTTTGTTGAGTATTGCAGTTTAACTGAGGAGGTACCATCCTGTTCCCAGGATAAACATCATAACAGTTTTAATAGAGTTTAGTAAGCAGTTCTTACAATAAGTTTTCTGAAGTAAATTAATCTTGTAGCAGGCAAATTTGATTAATAAGTTTTATTATAAAAGTACAATACTATTTTAAATCAGAAGAGAGGAAAATAATATGTTTATTGAGCAAAATTACTTCGGTGGTATGTTTTTGCAAATCCCTGGTAACTCAAAGTATTGTATGTGCCTTTTTAGATACTCCACAGCCATGTGGCAGGAAGGGGAAATATAAACTGATGAACTACAGTTTTCATACATCTGGTACATCATTTGAAGAAAATACAACTTGTTCCCCCATGACCTTATAAAGTAATAAGAAGACTACATGAGGGTGAAGGGATAAAGAAAGGAGGATTTATTGTTTTAACAGTAGTAACATGCTTTGAGTGTCCTGACGAAGGAGCTACTGTTATTTGCTTCGTAAAGAGCAGGGCTTCTCGGATTCCATGGAAATCTCATTGACTAGAGCTGTAGTTCCTAGTGCTTATAAGGATTTCCTTTCAGTGTAGACTTAATCCTTCTAAGCTCACAGATACAGTGATAAATGTTGATTTTCAAGGCAGCATTTTATCACATTGAATTTGTTTGAAAAATGATTCAGTCATTTTCTCCCTCATTCTTAAATATTGCTGTGTACGTCATGTTTCTAGGTAGGCGAGCCCGTGAAACAATATGAAGAGAAGAAAATAGCCTTTTAAGGAAATTGGCCCACAGAAAGGATGGCCTTCTTGGACAATCCAACTATCATTCTAGCGCATATTCGACAGTCACATGTGACCAGTGATGACACAGGAATGTGTGAGATGGTTCTGATTGATCATGATGTTGACCTAGAGAAGATTCATCCTCCTTCAGTGCCTGGAGACAGTGGGTCAGAAATTCAGGGAAGCAATGGTGAAACTCAGGGCTATGTATATGCCCAATCAGTCGATATTACCTCAAGTTGGGACTTTGGTATTAGAAGACGCTCAAACACAGGTAAACAATTGCCTTTTAGTCATGTCTTCTGAGCTTTAAATCAGTAAACAGTCTATAGAATAATGCATAATGTTGGGATAGGCTTAATGGGGAAGTTTCTATGTATTAATAGGAACATACATGACATGATCATGTATCAGACTGAGAATGAGTGAGCAACATCTCCATCATGCAGTTGTGAATGGAGACTGTGATGGAGAGGGGCCCTGAATGATGTTATTCCAAACAAGTAGACAGAAGAAGAAAAAATTGGCTAGGACAGACATATTGGATGTTCTGTTTCTAAAAAGTCATCTTACAGAAAGGGAAATGGACTTGTTTTGCCTATTTTAGAGAGTAACATCAGTTCCAGTAGATTTAAGGTTGAGGCAGATTTCAGATTGTCATAATAAAGAGAACTGATCAGCCAAGGGGTGCAGGCTGCTGCATGAGACAGTTCTTGTCCCTGGAGAAACTGAGGGGATAGAGATGGGAGGGCAGCTGAATATTTGTTAGGGCTAGTTTTAATAGGAATTTCTAAATTGAGTATGTGCTATAAAAAGTTGCCCCTGTTTTTGATACATTACCTTTATTTAAATGGATTACCACCCTTTGATTCTTGTGGTTTAAAAATGCTCAGCTTTGGTATATATATTTAGGCGTTAGCTTTTAAAAGCTTATCATTGCCCATTTTTCAGTTTATATTTTTTGGCAGCCTTACATAGGAATGTGGTGAACCAAAGCCTGTACCTAGATGAATTTTTAAATATACATATTGTAGTTCTAATATGGCAGGGTATTCCAGGAGATAATTTTTTCTTTTTAGATAATCAGAAAACATAACTTCCTAACCAGCAGCAATAACCTGCCAACTCCCAGGAAAGGTAGTGGCTGGAGGTACAGTAGAACATTGAAAATACATAAATGTTTATTTTTATGGTCCAAATGCAAAATGTACAGAAAGGGGTATTGCAGGTAGAGCTGGATATAATTTACAGTGAAAGGCATGTTAAGGAAGGTTTGGTTCAGATTTTGGCATTCCATGACATCCACAAAGAATAATTTGTTCTCGAGATGAAAATAAGTAATACCATTTCCCAGTATCTAAAGGAACTTTTATCAAAATGGAATTTGAGTGAAGGTTTGAATATAATTTAGAGCCATTGATTCTCAGTTCTCTAGTTGAAACTGACTTCCTTGCAAGTTGTTTAGATGATATCTTGTATGACAGGTTGAATGGATTTCAGTAGGAGAATGCTGCTAAATTGAGAGCTTTATCATTATATTACTTTGGCTCTATCTTCACATTTATTAATTGCAATTGAATGTATTTTTTTTCAGTAGAATTTGGGTAGATATAGTGACATTGTCAGAATGCTTTAGCCAGCATAGTTTAAATTTCTGGCAAGATTATGGGTAATTTTAGTGTTTCCCTATCACAGTGCTAAGGCAGGAGTGAGTGATTCCCTACCTTAAAAGTGGTTGAAAGAGAAATTTAGGTCTTTATTTCTTTCTTTATTTTTTAGCATTATGGCAAAGTAGGAAGCTGAAGATAAGTGAGAGAAAACTAATTTCAGGAGGTAGCATCAATTGTGACTCTTAGCATTGTGGTCTTAGCATTCAGCAATTGTTAATGTATACCAGACATTATTTCTTTAAAGGATCAGCTCACTGATGTTTGAAGGTTGATCAGCCAGTGGTTTTATAATTATACATGCATAATTTTAGGTGACTCTTCTGTTGTTGGAATTTCTTTAGGTAGTCCTTAGATGTATAATTAATTGAGATAGTGGGGTATTGTAGTGGCCAAAGAATTTACTTTTTAATCCTTTCAACATATCTTAAAATTTTGTGAAAGAAAAATTGTTCTTTTAAAGATTTGACTAATGTTACAAAGATACAAATCATTTATTTTACTACCTATAAACTGTTTCAGCCCACTGAAGAAAAGCTTTGCTAATTTATATAGCTTTGACATTTTATAATTTTCATGATTTTTAGATAAAGGATTTTATATTTAAAACTTTAATAGTCTAGTCTGAGTTCATTTATCTTTAATTTTTGAAACGGGTAGAGTAATTCATAACAGTAATTTTATTCCTGTAATGTAATATTCACTTCAGTTCATTTGTGCATTAAAATTCCTTTAAGACCGTTATTAATGATTTATATAATGAAATGTCATATTAATCACAGAAGTTTTCACATTTTATTATTCTCTTGCATGTTAATACTATCTTTATGATCTCTATTAATGTTTTATATCCTCTAATTTCAATTATAAATCAAGAATATTTTCATGTTTTTGTTGGTATTTGCTTTTCAGGGGTGCCACCTTTAAAATTTTATGACTTTTTTCTTACATATGCAATATAAAACATCTTTATTCATATTAAGATAGTTAATTATGTCTTTGTTTATAGTAAACTTTCATTGACAAACTTATAGTTACAATATTTCTTTTCAAGCTCAAAGATTAGAACGACTCCGAAAAGAGAGACAAAACCAGATCAAATGCAAAAATATTCAGTGGAAAGAAAGAAATTCTAAACAATCAGGTAAATGGAAATAATTTTAATTGTTAATTTAAGATTTATATATCTAGTTTATATTATTATATAAGATGTTCATTTTTAACTGATTCTTTTAAATTCTCTGAGTAGCCATCTCTCGTGTTTTGAGCTTTGGGCTCTTTCACTTGGGTACCTTGGCCCTCTGAAGCTGTGTGTTCTTTGGGTGTTGTCATTTTCACCATGCTTTGCACTGCATCATAGGGATTGATGTGTACAGGGCACATTTTGTACAAACTGTGGTGCCAGTACTTTGTTCTTAGAGCCAAGGAATACTCTGTGATTTGAATGGGCCTCTGGGTGATAGATTCCTTCTGGTAGTTAAAAACAACCTAGATATTCCCTTGTCTCATTAAACCCAAACCGAAAAACCCATTGCTGTCGAGGTGATTCCGACTATAGCAACCCTATAGGACAGAGTAGAACCTGCCTCATGGCGTTTCCAAGGAGTGGCTGGTAGATTTGAACTGCCGATCTTTTGGTTAGCAATTGAATGCTTAACCACTGTACCGCCAGGGCTCCTTGCCTCAGTACGCGTACCCATTGCTGTCGAGTGGATTCCGACTCATAGCGACCCTATAGGACAGAGTAGAACTGCCCTATAGAGTTGTAAGGAGTGCCTGGTGGATTTGAACTGCTGACCTATTGGTTAGCAGCCATTGGTCTTAGCTACTATGCTGCCAGGGTTTCTTTGCCTCATTAGTGACCCTAATATCTTTGGGTTAAAAACTATTATGTCGGTAGTATTAGCATTTGTAGTATGTGTTCATACGGTGTGTGTGTAAATCCTGGGCGTATTATATATTTTCAAAGCTTCAATCTCAGTAAGAAGAGAAGACTTTAAAAAAAAAAAAAAAGTAAAATCTTATTAAAATATTTTGTACTGGTTTATATTATGTTTCTAAGACTATCGCTTTTTTTCTCCTTTAAAAGAAATGTCTGAAGTCTGTCTTCCGTATCTTTCCAGCACTTCGCAGTACCACCTTAGCATGGAATAAATGCCTAATAAATATTTATTGACTGAGTACCATTGCAACCTAATAATTATAAAACTAACAATATCATACTTTTATATTAGTAGCAGTACCAACCTAGTGCTATACTAGGGTCTTTACATGAATTAGCTCTAATAAAACAATCTTGCAAGGTGTAGGTATTGTTTACAGATAAGGAGACAGGCTCATAACTTGCTAAAGTTACAAGATGAGGAAGTGATAGTGCCATGTTTTGTATCCAGTTCTGTCTGTGTCTAAAGCCCAGGTTCTTTCTGCTAAACCATACTATGTACATTGGTTATTTTGCTTTCCCCTACTATGATTGTAGACCCAAATGTCCTTAATAGGTATGATTTTCTTAATGACTGCATGTAAATAATGACTCGGTAGAAGCAGAAATCCCATTCAGGTCTTTCTCTTGCTGTATCTCACTTCTGTGGTTTCTTGCAGATCTTGAGTATCTCTTTAGTTTTGCCCTTGATATTTTAAAAAATCTCACTAGCTTGCCCTCTTCTGTTGAGCCAATTAATACTTCTCTGTCCTGTATTTAGCTCAAACTCAGAAAGTGTTACATCGTTTATCCTGTCTACTTTCTTCAAAGTTTTTTTTGTGTCTTAATGAGGTTCTTACTAATACTCTCCTAATCAGTGGATACAGAGCCAATTTATCTAAGCCTCTCTACCTTTCCAGCTACCCTTTGTTATGCCTTCTTCAATTCCATATCTTTAAAAAATTATAAATAAATACTAGGGTGACTAGAGCATCCCAAATATACATTTACCCCTTTTACAAGGAGCTCTGGTGGCGCAGTGGCTAAGCACTCTGCTGCTAACTGAAAAGTTGACGGTTTGAACCCAGCGGTGGCTCTGTGGGAGAAAAGACTGGGCGAAAAGATTTATAGCCTAGGAAACCCTATGGGGCAGTTCTACTCTGTCCCATAGGGTCGCTATGAATCAGAATTGACTTGACAGACCAGCCTTACTGATCTGACAGAGACTGGAAAAACCCTGAAGAGTATGGCCCCAGGATACCATTTGAACTCAGTACTGAAGTCACTTCCGAGGTTCACTCTTAAGTCAAAGATTAGATAGGTCTGTAGGGCCAACAGTAACACACGTGAGGAATGTGCTTTGTAGTCAGTCATGTATATGAGACCGAATGGGCACACTAGCCCAAAAGCAAAGATGAGAAGGCAGGAAGGGTCAGGAAAACTGGACGAATGGAAATAGGGAACCCAGAGTGGAGAAGGAGAGAGTGTTGACACTTCTTAGGTTTGGCAACCAGCGTCACAAAACAATTTGTGTATTAACTGTATAATGAGAAACTAATTTGCTGGGTAAACTTTCACCTAAAATGTACACACACATGCAAAAATAACTTCCCTCTACCCCGAAAAAATTGACTTTATGGCACATAACAACATCTCTTTTACAGTATGAGAAATAAGTTCTTCATCTTAAATTTTGATACCTTAGTAGAGAAGAGGAACCCTGGTGATGCAGTGGTTAAGAGCTTGGCTGCTGACCAGAAGGTTGGCAGTTTGAATCCTCCAGCCTCTCCTTGTAAACCATATGGGGCTGTTCTACTCTTGTCTTATAGGGCCGCTGTGAGTCGGAATGAACTCGATGGCAATGGCTTTGGTTTGGTTTTGGTAGTAGAGAAGACGATTTTTTAAAATTTGCCTCTCTACCCTTACTCCTTAAAGATTAATCCACTTTAACCTCGGTTCAGTGTTTCATAGACTATGTCGAAGAAATGGATAGTTGCCATTTTTCTTTCATGTGTAACCATACTGTCCATTGTATTTATACTTCTCTGTCTCTTGGTTTCCGTCCCTCTCTTTTCTTTCTGTCACAGACTTTGATAATTGACCCCGTGGTCTTATTTCTGGAAACCCTCATGGCATAGTGGTTAGTGCTGTGGCTGCTAACCAAAAGGTCGGCAGTTGAATCCACCAGGTGCTCCTTGGAAACCCTGTGAGGCAGTTCTACTGTCTTGTAGGGTCGCTATGAGTCAGAATTGACTCGACAGCAGTGGGTTTGGTCTGGTTTTGGTCTTATTTCTAGAGAAGCACCCTATCATGCTTATCTATTCTTTGCAATGTTGTCTGTGATTTTAATCAGACCAGTGCAGTCTGCCCGATGGTCATTCCTGATGGTTAGAATGAACCTAATCAGTGCACAAAGGAATGTCTTTGAATCCCCATTAGGCTGAGTTCCTTTATTAAACCGCAGCTGGTCACTAGGGTATCCTGAAGCATGTTACAGTGTAGTCAGGACTCCACTAAGCATCTACCTGACAAAACAAGCACCCATTCTATTTTTACACATCTAACACCTGTTCTTTTGGTAAGAAGTGACATGGCCAGATTCTTTTGATCTTAATCAGAAATTTTGGATAGTAATCATTTATTCATTCTCTCATTCTTTTTCTGCTATTTATGTTTTGCTAAAATCCTCTCCATAGCAGAAGACCAGGCAGTGTTTTATTCCTTTGTGTATGGGGTCTCCATGAGCCGGGGCAGACTTGAGAGCAACTGACGACAACAACAACCGAACCCTCTCAGCTGTTTTTCTTATCTTTGTTTTATTTCATTCCTTACTAGAAGAATCATCATTTTAAATATGATGCTCTCTCCTGGAATGTTCTTCTTCCACAATTACTCTGTTTAAATTCAGTCCATCCTTCAAGACAATGTAAATGCAGCTTCCTCATAGAGAAGTTTGAAGGGATCTTAGAGGCCATCTGGTCCATACCCTGAAGTTCCTTATGAAGTTACTGATCCGTATGACATGAGACTACGTGATAAATGAAACACCTTAGAATAAGGTTATTTTAGTATTTCTGTAACTAAAACGGCGTGGATAAATGTGAAGATGGTTTCGTTGAAGTCTGCTTTGTCAGGAATAATGTCATATATTTAATTTCATTGTTATAAAGTAATGTTGGTATTCTTTACATAATTCGTTATTATCCTTATTCATTAATATATTTAATGAGTTACTCCATAATTCCTGTGTGCATAATATTTTTATGCTTGGTGATTAGAAGAATGCATAATTCTTGTCCTCAAGAAGTTTGCGGTCTAATTGAAAGACGACTCTCTGCACAAGAAATTAAATAACTCGAAACAATAACGTAGTTTGTTATCGATTATTAATGAATATTCCTGAAGTTTTTTTTTTTTTTTATGTAACTGCTGTTACTGGTTTCTTAAAATCTAGTTTATTTCCTCTATAAAAATCAGAAATGCATCTAAAGGTGCACATTTTAATACCATTCAGTATAAGTTTCTAGCCCCTACCAGTGAAATTCCTAATTCAGTAGATATGAGATGGGGTCCAGAAATCTATATTTTTCAAAAAACTCCCTGGATGATTTTGATGAGTGGCTTGCACTGGAGACCACTGGTATATAACTTGTCAGCCACATAAACAAAACTTCATGCAAGTTCAGCAAATTATTAACATTCCTGTATTGCAGCTGAGAAAATTGGGGTTCAGTTTGCATTTGCTGTTCCCTCATCCCTGAGAACGGATGCGCAGTTTGTCAGAGGTTTAGTAACTTAAGTTACTTACAAGTGGTATATGGCAAAGCCAGGGTTCTGGCCAGTCTGACCTCAAAGCCCATAGTCTTCCCATTATACTCCACTCCTTCTCAGGCCTCCCGCAGGCAGAGAGGTGTTGCTCCTGGAGCTTTAGGCACTGAGGAGCCTATTCCCTTTCTTCTCTCTTAGCTGTGGCTAGCATTCAGGGAAGTTGCCAAAATCTTTATTTAAAAAAAAATTTTTTATAGAAGATCTGGAAGAGTATGACAGTGAAAATAAGCTACCAGTAATCCGAGAAGTAGCTCCTATTGTTAACATTTTGGTGTATTTATTCCAGGTTCTATTTATGTACATGGGTATACATATTTTAAACAATATTCTGTTTTAAATGATCTTTTTTGTGTTCACATTGTTCACAGAAACAGTACATAAAGTTTTGTAGTTGACTCCATATAGATTCTACATTTTTACATTTCTTATTAAGGTTATTTCTAGATGTTTTGTATTTTGTTTTACCATTGTAAATAAGATCTTCTTCCCCCTGACTTTTTAATTGCTTTTTTGGTAATAATCTATTGTTTTTATATATTTGTTTTATGTCCAGCCACTCATGGAACTCTTTATTAGTTCTAA
Organism: Loxodonta africana; assembly: GCF_030014295.1. Taxonomy (NCBI): domain Eukaryota; kingdom Metazoa; phylum Chordata; class Mammalia; order Proboscidea; family Elephantidae; genus Loxodonta; species Loxodonta africana. The sequence continues at coordinate 49,867,732 of NC_087350.1, forward strand.
TATGTATTGTCATTTTTCTGAATGCTGTGGTTTGTGCTTTCTCATAAACCTGATAATTTTCCAGGCTGTTAATTTTCAGTTTTGTGTTAGCTGGGGACTTCCAACTGTTATATTGGTTAGGACTCTTAGGTTGCAGATAATAAAAAAACAACATGAAGGAGTTTCATGAAGCTGTGCCTTATGAATGGCTTGGAACCAAGAGGAAGGGCTCTCATGACCTTCTCCCCATCTTATCTCTCCTTCTTGGTATCTGTCTGCTTGCTCTCTCCTTCTCTAGCCCCTCCAGCGTATGCTAGGGCAGCTAGATACTACTGTAGGCCTAGAAGATACAGCAGTGAACAAAACAGACAAAGTCCCTGCCCTCATGGAGTTTACATTCTAATGGTTGGAGATAGACAGAAAACAAGCATAGTGTGTGAGAGTGGGATAAATGACATGGAGAAAAATATAGCCAGGTAAAGAGAATAAGGAATGGCAGGCAGAAGGTATTGCTATTTTATGTAGAGTGGTCAGAGAAGGCCTCAATAAGAAGGTAATGTTTGAGCAGAGATCTGAAGGAAATGAAGGAATGAGCCATACAGATATTGGGGGATGAGCACTTTAAGATGAGGGAACAGCAAATGGCAAAGGTTCTAAGGCAGAAGTATGCCTGGTGTGTTCAAGAAATAGCAATGATGACTGAGCAAGGGGAAAGTGGGATCAAAGAAGTAGTGGGAAAACTGATCTTGGAGGATCTAGTATGGAATTTGAGTTTTACTCTGGATAAGGTAATTTGATCAGAGTAGTAGTGTGATATATGACTTACTACCGCCCTCCCAGCTTAAATTTTCTTTATAACAACTTTTCGTCATATCACATCTCAAAATTGTACAAAAACGAAGAGGATGATAATAATGAGCCCCAACACACCTGTCATCTAGCTTCAGTGATTATCAACATACGGCCAGTCTTGTTTTATCTATACGTTCAGCCTACCTACAGATTATTTTTAAGCAAATCCCAGATATCATATAAAATTTCATCTGTAAATTACTTATTTTTTTTTCTTTTCTTTCAAACAAGAACTCAATACCATTACTCTCCAAAAAAATGAACAAAAATTGTTGCCCTGATTGTCTCAAATTTTTTTTTTTCCCCTGGTTGGTTTGTTCAAGTCTGGTTCTATGGTACACATACTACTTGTGGTTACTGTCTTTTTTCTTTTTTAATTATAGCTTCCCTTTCACGTCTTTTTTTCCTTATAACTTATTTGTTGAAGAAGCTGAGTCATTTGTCCTCTAGAATTTCCTGCATTCTAGGTTGTGCTTCTTGTATCTTCATGGTCTCATTTTAACATGCTTATCTGTCTCTTGTATTTCCTATAAACTGATAGTTAGATCTAGATACTTGCTTGGATTGAAGTTTGATTTTAGGTGAGAATATTTTGTACATGGTGATCTTGTACATGGCAAGCCATTGCAGAGTTTTACTGTGCTTCCTATTGCACCATATCAAGAAACAAGAAGTGTCTTGTATTTCTTTTTGTGATGTCAAGATTGATGATGGAGTCAGGTGTTGTCAGTCTGACCTATCCATTATGAAGTTACCCACCAGCTTTTTACCTAATGGCTTTAGTGGCCATTGATGGGCATTGTTGTTGTTGCCGTCGAGTTGATTTCAACTCATGGTGATCCCATGTGTGCAGAGAACTACTCCATAGAGTTTTCAAGGCCGTGACCTTTTGCAGTCAGAGTTGCTTGTCTTTAGAGGTGTCTCTGGATGGGCTTGAACTGCCACCCTTTCAGCTGGTAGTCAAGCGCTTAACCATTTCCAGTACCCAGATGCATATTATTTCATTAGGAGTTGCAAAATAGCAATACTCTAATTTTATTAGTCCGTCTTCGTTTTTTAACTGGTTTTCAGGTAAAGAATTTTTCCTTCATCTATTATTTGGTTATCCTCAGATATAGTTCTTGTAAGAAAGGCAGGGTAAATGCTTGATTCTTCCCCTTGGTTAATAGTTTTCAGAATTAATAGCATCCTAAAAAAAGAAATTTTTTTTTTCCTATACCAGTGAATCGACGGCACTGGTTTTTTTTTTTTTTTTTTATACCAGTGAGGGGAGCCCTCATGGCACAATGGTTAAGAGCTGGGCTGCTTACCAAAAGGTTGGCAGTTTGAACCCACCAGCCGCTCCTTGGAAACCCTATGGGGCAGTTCTGCTCTGTCCTGTAGGGCTGCTATGAGTCTGAATTGACTTGACGGCATGACAACATAACAACAGCAACAAAAACAACCAGTGAGGGTTACTTTTTCGTTTGTATCACTATGGACTCATGGATTTTTAAAGCATATTGGATATTTTTCAGTTGATCGAGGTTTTTTTTTTTTAATGCTGAAATTGTCCCTTCTTTGGATAGTGAGTCTTTTCATAATGGCTTCTAAGTTGTTTTAACACAAGTTTGGTAATCTTTCATAGCTTCCTTACTTTCTTGTGTGACAGGATGTTCCAGGCTCATATTAGACATATCCTGCCCTGTCATGGATTGAACTGTGTCCCCACAAAATATGTGTCGACTTGATTAGCCCATGATTCCCAGTATTGTGTGGTTGTCCTCCATTTTGTGATTGTAATTTTATGTTAAAAGGGGTTAGGGTGGGAAACCCGGCTTTGATCCTCATCTTTTCTACTCTGTTTTTTCTTTTTTTTTTTGGATAATCATTTAAAAAATTTTTGGTTTATCCATGTTCTTACAACCATATGTAAGCATATTTGTATTCACATCCCCCCTCTTTATAGGTTAAAGATAACATACTATACACACTATTTTGGATGTTTATTTCACTTAACAGCACATCCTGAGGATTACCCTGGAGCAATAAATATAGGCTTCTTTCTGTTTTATAGCTGCGTAGTACTCCATGATGTGGATGTACTAGAGTTTAGTCAACCAGTCCCCTGTTGAGGAATATTTGGCGGTTTTCAGGCTTTCGATATTGCAGATGGTGCTGTAGTGAATAGTCTCGTGTGTCTGTTTTTTGTTTTTATTTTTTGCCAGTGTATTTAAGATTAGAATCCTAGAAGTGGAATTGTTGGGTGAAGGGATTAATGTATATGTAATTTTCCTTGCTATTGCCAAATTCCCCTCCACAGGGGTTTTATTATTTTGCATTGCCACCTGAAAAGTATAGAGTGTCTATATCTTCATAGCCTCCAACTTTTGGATTTTTGCCAATCTGATAGATGAATGGTGTCTCGGTGTAGTTTTAATTTGCATATCTGTTATTATGAATGTGGTTGAGCATCTTCCAGATGAAGAGCCATTTGCATTTCTTTTCATGTGGAAGTTTTGTATTTCTCGTCCATTTTTTCTATAGGGTATCGTCTCTACTTTTATATCTTTATGAGGAATATTGGCTTTTATTCTTTTGTCTTTTTACTTCACTGTTTTATTTTTTTTAACTATGTTTTTTAAAAAATTTTTATATGGTGGAATTTATCAAGTTTTCTTATTTTGAAGTTTGTAACTTATATTTTAAAAGACTCATTGGCTATCGTGTTGAGAAGAAACAGCGGTTGGAGTGAGGGGGGAAGCAAGGGCACAAATAGGAAGACTGGTTCAAAGGTGGCGGTAATAATCAGGCCTTGGTAGCTGTAGACATGGTTCTGGGATCTTTTGAAAGATTTGTTGATTTATAGGATGTAGGGTGTGAGAGAAAGAAAAGAGTCAGGATGACTCCCAAGTTTTTGGCCTACCAGAATGGAGTTGCCATTAACGGAGAAGGAGAAAATTGTGGGAACGGTAGCTTTGGGGGAAGAGCAAGAGTTTGGTTCTGGACAAGTAATGTTTGAGATACCTATCCGATATCCAAGTGGAGGTGTTGGGTAGAAAGTTAGATATGTGAGTCTGTAATTTAAGGCAATGTGTTGGGCTAGAAATAATCGTTTAGGAATCATCAGCATGTAGAGGATATTTATTTAGGTTTTCTCTTTTTATTTGCTTCTTTTTTATTGAGGTATGTTTTACATATAATGAAGTTATTAAATGTATAGTTCAGTAACTTCTGACAAGCAGATACATCTGTGTAACAAGTATCTCAAAGTATAGAGCATTTCCATCATCCCAGGAAGTTTCCTTGTGTACCTTTCTAGTGAGTCTATTCCCCAGAGGTAACCACTGTTTTGATTTATATCACCACCATTTAGTTTTGTCACTTGTAGATGGTATTTAAAACCATAAGGCTGGATGAGATCATGAAAGGATGAATGTAGATAGAGAAAAGAGGTTCGAGCACTGAACCTTAAAGAGTGTCAGTGTTTTGAAATTGGGAAAATGAGGAGGAACCAGCAAAGGAACTAAGAAAGAATAGCCCAAGAAATAGCTTGAGAACCAGATAGAGTGGAGCCCTGGAAACCAAGTGAAAAAAAGGAGGGAGTGATGAACTGTGTCAGGTGCTGCCAAGAGGCCTTGTTCAAGATGAGGATTAAAAACTGACCATTGGATTTAGCAACAAGGGAGTCATTGATGACTTTGCTGAAAGCTGCTTTGGTGGAGTGGTAGAGCTTGATTGCCTGATTGTAGTGGGTTTGAGTGAATGAAAGGAGAGGAATTTGACAGCAAGAATATAGGCAACTCTTTTGAGGAGCAAAAAAATAGGGTAGAAATGGGTAGTAACTGGAAGGGAATATGGGACTGAGAGGATTTTTTAAACATGAGTAGTATTTCAGTATCTGTATGTGCTGATGTGACTAGTCTAGTAAAGAGGGAAAAATTGAAAATGGGAGAGAATTGGTTGAGTGATGTCCTAGAGTTGGCAGGAGGGGATGGGATCTAATGCACAAGTGGAGGGGTTGGCTTTAGATAGGGGCACCAGGCAACTCATCCATGATAATAGGAGGGAAGGCAGATGGATGTACAGCTGAGAGTATGCAAAAGTTCTTTTTGGGTTGCTTTTATTTCTCCGTGACATAGGAAGCAAGATCATCAGCTAAAAGTGCGGAAGAAGGGAGATGTCACAGGTTTGAGGAGAGAGGTCTAAGTGTGAATTAGTCTGAGAATGGAAGAGTTAATCATCATCACCTCACACCTAATCCTATTGATAACGGTTGTGTAATTTTGGACAAGTTATTTACCTTTACTACCTTAGTTTCTTTATTTATAAAATGGGGCAAGTAGTAATCTGTCTGTTAGGATCATTGTGAGGATAAGGTTAGAGAACACCTAGCATTGTTCCTGGCCTATAAAAAAAAAATAGTAGTTATTTAATAAAAGATCATTTCTTTCCCAGGTGCAGTAATAAAACTGTTAATAGATTACAGGTGGTAAAGTACCTCCACTATTTAAAATGTCAGTTTAATCTAATTGAGGCCCCTGGGTGGCACAAATGATTTGTGCTTGGCTGCTCACCAGGGCTTTGAACCGGTTTGTTCCAGCTTGAACCCCTGCTGAGAATTTGCATTTCCACCCCAGATGTCCTGAATCAAAATCTACAGTTCAACAAGATTTCCAGATGATTCTTAATGTGTAATAAATTTTGAGAACCACTGCTCTACTGGTGGGTCTTAGAATTAGTCCCTAACCAGGAGCATTAGCATTGCCTGGGAACTTGTTAGAAATGCAGATTCTCAGCAGGGGTTTGAACCAAAAGAAACTGGTTCGAAGCCCTGCTACTAACCTAAAGGTTGGTGGTTCCAAACCCACCTAGTGGTGCGGTGGAAGAAAGGCCTAGCCATCTGCTTCTGTAGAGATTATAGCCAGGATAATCCTGTGGAACACTTGAACTTGTAACACATGGATTTGCCATGAGTTGGAATCGACTCAGCAGAAACAGTTTGGTTTTTTAATTGTAACCTAAAACTTTTTCAAATGAGCGTTTAAAATCTGTTGGTTATATGTGCATGTATATTCAGAATCTGGAATTGGGTAGTCAGGTGCCACATTTTTAAAGAGAATTAATTCATTTTTTTTTCTGGTTTGCCACAAACCTGTAGAGACTGCTTTGATAAATTTCCCTCACTAGTCTGTTGAAAAAGTAGTTTTAGTTAAATTTTTTTTTAAGTTCTGAGTGATGGTTTCAGTCTTGTTTGATCTGTGTCATTTTGGCTATGCTCGAGGATGGACCGGGGTTGAACCTCTTTGTTGCAAATTTTAAAAGCTCGAATACGGAAAATTTCAAGTCTTCACAAAAACGAAAAATCATGATGAACTCCCATGTACTTAGTATCTACCACCTTCGTCAATATTCAAATTGATTCAGAGAATTAAATGATCTTTGAGCAGATAATGGAACTAACTTGTCTTGATTCATTAATGAGTAAGACCTGAAGATTGTGATTTAATAATTAATTTGAATTCCTTCAATCATTATTTTATTCATTGATTCATGCAACAAATTTATTGAGGGTCTACTTTGTTCATTAGCGCTTAATGACTAAGAGTCTTGGTAGGATGCAAATCCTAGCAAACTTAATAGCTGTATAGCCTTGAGCTAATCAGACTATTTTAAGCTTCAGTTTCCACACTGGTAAAATTGACTTAATATCTAGTATTTACCTCATAGAGTTACGAAGATCAAATGAGATAAGGCCTGTAAAGTTTTAGCACAGGGTGTGTTACGTTGGCTTGCTCTGTAAATGTTAGTAACTATCTTTCTCCTTTTCCTTATCTTTGTCATCTAGATTTTGTGTCAGGTGCCACTGGAGCATGTGAGAGGATTAATATGTGGACCCTGACTTTGAAGAACTAGAATTCCAAAATCACTTAGTATTAGGGCCAGGAGAGATCTTCAAGATTATCTAGTTTGACAAGCCCAGAGAGGTTTAGTGAATTATCCGATACCACACAGCTATTATTGTCGGAGCTGGGCCAAAGCTCAGGTCTCCTAGCTGTGGCTGCCTTTCTTATAGAATGGCTACTCTGTTGGTTTGTTACCCCCCAACCCTTGTCCCCAGACTTTCCAGTTGTGGCCAAGTTGATTCTGACTTACAGGGACCCCATGTGTGTCAGAAGTAGAACTGTGTTCCATAGGGTTTTCAATGGCTGATTTTTTTAGAAGTAGATTGCTGGGTCGGTCTTCTGAGGTGCCTCTGGGTAGACTCTAAACTGCAGCCTTTTTAGTAGCAACTGAGCATGTTAATGGTTTGCACCCCCTAGGGATTCCCCTTTAAACCCTACAATCCTGGCCTGCATGCTTTTTGGTTCTCTTCCTTTTCAGTGCACAAATATTGAAGTATATGTGAGTCTTTCTGTGTTTATCAGACCAGAACATGTCCATGGTCACTCCTTCCTTAAGGTTCCAAAGAGGACTTTTTAGGAAAGGTGGGCCAGCTATGTCTCTGTGTGTAATCACTAAGATGTTTTTATCTTCCTTCTGAATCACAGCCCAGGAGTTAAAGTCACTGTTTGAAAAAAAGTCCCTCAAAGAAAAGCCTCCGAGTTCTGGAAAGCAGTCAATATTGTCTGTACGCCTGGAGCAGTGCCCTCTGCAGCTGAATAACCCCTTTAATGAATATTCCAAATTTGATGGCAAGGTAAGTAAAAATGAGAATTAGTCCCTCTGTTAAAACCACAGGTGAGCGCAGTTATTGTTGGCAGTAGTAGTAGTATTAGATTTAAGGATTTCAGAAGTGCCTCAGCGTAATTACTTAGAATGTTACTCATATTTTGTGAGACTGTACATGTAAAAAAGGGTATGAATATTGATTCAGTGTTGTTTCCACAAGAATTTTCTTGGTAAAATAAATACAAAGTCCTGATTTTCCCCCTGTTTTATCTCCTAAATGTATTGATAGTTTTGGTTGGTGGGTTGTGATTAGTCACGGTGTAATTGTGGTAGAAAGCCTTGAAAGTGGCTTTGGAAGGCAGTCTGTATGATTATGTCTGATTATTTATTATAACTGCAGAAGTTGTGGAGATTTGAGTTTCATTTCAGAATTGCAGGCCATTGCTTTGCATTTCTTTATAGGGAATCTTGTTTGACACTTGCTATGCAGGATGGCTTTATTTTTTGCTTGTTCGTTCTAACAATTTGATGTTGTAAAATTAAAGTGTCTTTATCTTCCATTTAGAAAAATGGCCGGTATTTCAGGTGGAGCATAGTTTCATGTGCAACATGACCCCTTCCCCCTGTTACCTGTCATTCTGTGCTGAGCTGAGGGGGACCTCTCTCAGGAGACAATAGCAGTTGATTTTTATATTTATTGCCATTATGTTTGCTGCCCGACAGTGGTGTGGGGTGCTGAATGATAGCTTGTTCCCTGGAGGGGTTGTGTATAATTTGTCTTATTTCAGCATCATTGCAATTAATAAACATACAACTCTTTGCTTATGTTTGCATTTTTCTTGTTCACGTACCTATTCTGTCAGTTGTCTTCTTTGAGCAAGGAAATGTTTTCTCTTTGAAACACTCTTACCTCATACAATTCAGCATGTTTCTGTAGGTTTAAGTGAGCATATGTGGCCATCAGCACATGAAGTTATTGATGCTAATGGGGACAGAGGGCAAAAACTAGAAACAAAATGCGTAAATGACATAAAGATCATAATATGCTCAAGATTTTCCCCCCAAAAAGCAAATTACTTTTAGTAAGTTATAGATTATATTAATATTGATGTAAAGCTTCTCTTATTTGTCCTGCCCGTTTTTCTCCTGTTTCTTCTTGTGGAATGTAGCAAAGAAAAGGAGGGTTCCCTCTCTGGGGTAGGATTGCCAGCCTGTTGGGTTGGACTGTATAGTGTTTTATTCAAATACCACAATTGCGAGACATCATTATTTCTATTAGATTACGTGGCTGGAATTTATTTGCTTCCGTTGCCTGATACCATCTTATTATTTGAGGGTATAATTGCAGGAATAATTAATGTGTGATAATGCTTTAATGCCAAAAACTAGCACAGATCTTTTCTAAATTTTATATTCTAGGATTCTCATTATGGCACTAGGCTGTACTATAAATTACTTAGGTTTGGATTTGTCAGAAGGTTGTGAACCTTGCTTGGTATATATCTAACTTCTGGAATGTCAGGGCGAAATTAAAAAAAAAATTTAAAGAAGCCATTTTCTCATTCACAAAGTAATTATTTTTGCTAGGTGTGTGTTTCATTTTAGACATTTAATGCTTTTGTTACGTCAAGTATATTTGTAATCAGCAAAGGATGTGAGCATGGAGCCGGTCATTACACATCGATTAAAAAAGATTTACATATCGTTAAACCTATCTTATGATGGGATACTATTTTATTATTATCCTACATATTACAATTGCTAAAATACAGTTCAACCCTTGTTCTCATCTATTATTTAATATTGATGCATTTGGCAGATATGTAATGAAAGTTACTAATATTTGAAGAATATTGTACTGTATATATTAAATTAGGCTTTCTTTATCTTTGTGGAATACATCAATATGATAGTCGATGACATCTCAGTGATTAATAGTGAATTATTCTTGAGTCAAGCCTTTTTGTAACCTAGAAATTAAAATGACTATTCAAGTAACACCTCAAAATGATCAAATTAGCATTTTGTGATTGCATAATAATGGGATTGTAGTAGTTCTAACAGCATCATGGCTGCCTTTAGAGTTAAGATCATGTCAACCCCTTGATAATAAAGCCTTTTCCTTGAGAGTCGACTTTAATAATTTCCAGATTGATTCTTCACAGAAAATCATTTGACGTTTAGCACTGAATTTTTGTTACCGTTGTAACTTAAAATTATTTTGTTTTTATTCACATCATATTTAAGAAGTGAAATGAGTATCCTGTTTTAATGATTCTCCATCTTGTCATTGAACTTCATGCTTTTTGCCTCAAATATAGAGTTTTCCTGTATTTTGATAGTATTATTTTTGTTTTGTTTTTGTAAAGGTTCTTAAAGCCACTAAAATATGTACAGTTTTTTTTTTTTCTTCCTACAGATATTCACAATGCCTTTCTTGGGAATAACATTTGCCTTATTTACATAATTAACTGAGTTGTTTAGGTCTCTTGGGCAAATGGTACATAACTGGGGAGAGAAGGGGACAGGGAAGAGTTTGGGGTCTGATTAAATATGCTAAAAAGCTACTTAATTATATATTTCCTCAAGAGACTAACTGCTGTGAAGTCCTCTTTAAGATTAAACTAGCATTAGATATGAAAAAAAGGATTTTGTTTTTGATATGGCTTTACGATTACATTGTAGTTAAGCCAGCACATATAGTGTCTTTAACAGTTTGTTTGAACTGAACTGTTGGTTTTAGTGATTCTAAGAGTATGCATCTCTTAGCTATTATGTAGAATTAAAGTGAATATTTTAAAGTACTTTTTGGTTCCTGTGGCTGGTTAGTAATTTATTGAAGACATAAAATTGAGAGGGAACTGCTGCATTTAGGTGTGTGCTTTGTTGTAATTTCGACAAATTTTTTGGTTAAGTTTATTATTAGATTATGTCTTTGGTAAATTGGTGTTGCTGCGACCTGTTTTAGATTCATAGATTATTAATAACTCTGTTTACTGATTTTTTGAAAAAAGGTCAAGGTAGATTGCAAACCGGTTTTAGGGAATGCCTAGACAGACAAAGCAAAGCCAGGCTCAACCGTGTACCTGAATTCTTCAGCATTGTTGAAAATGGAACCTCTGAATGGCCTCCTTAACACAACAAGACCTCTTTTCTAGAAGTTGAGACCATCCGAAAACTTCTTGTGCCATAAACATAACAAGCGACCCTGTAGGACAGAGTAGAAGTGCCTGTAGACTGTAAATTGTTATGGAAGTAGACTGCCACATCTCTTTCCCAGGGAACAGCTGGTGAGTCAAACCACCAACCTTTTGGTTAGCACCCGAGTGCTTTAACCTTTGTGCCTCCAGGCTCCTTCTTGTGCCAGTCCTTTTGATGTCACTGTATGTGGGAAATGTTACTGGTTGTGACAAGGCAAAGTGAATCAATGAGTTGCTTTAAGGTGAGGAGGGAGTGTGCTCTACTGATGGGTGGTAAACATTCAGCACTGATTTAACTGCCCTGAAATATGTGGATTTTCTACCCCGTTTTTCCGCTTGTTAACTTTCAAAAGAGGTTATGTTTTAGGAAGTGATATAACCCTTTCCATTCCATGTCTTATCACTTATTTGAGAAGGCCTTACCAGTATGCTTTTATCACTCTTCTGGTTGAATTGAGTTTGCAAATATCATCATCAGTAGACGATCAGAAGTCCAGATACCCATTTTCTGTCAAGACAGTAACTAACAAAGAATAGTACTGATTATCAGTTGTGTCACCTACATCAGTTTTTTCACTTTTCTGAGCCTTAATTTCTTTACCTTTGAAAAGGAAATGAGAGTTCCTTCCTCACAGGCTGATAGGACTATCAGGATAATATTAGCATAAAGCACTAGCACAAGGAGAGACAGTATAATTTCCTTTCTAAACCAATCTGTTCTGTAGTAAGACATGGTTTGAATCCTGGTTTCACCTCTTAGCAGTGTGACCTCAGGCAATTTACTTAACCTCAAGAAGCTCTAGTCCTCATCTGTGGAATGAGGTGATGATAGTGTATCAACCTTATAAAGATTAAGTAAGATAAGTTTTTTTAGCTGGCTATGTAGTACATAAGTGTTCCAGTTTCCAAGGAGCGCCTGGCGGATTTGAACTGCCGACCCGGGTCGCTATGAGTCGGAATCAACTCGACGGCACTGGGTTTTTTTCTGGGCAGTACATAGCAAGCACTCAACAAATACCCCATTTCTGATTCTGTCTTTAAAGGGAGGGATGGTAATTCCTGTGTACTTAATTAGGTTATAAGAAGATGGAATGAGAGGAAATGTGTACTTGAAACCAGGACTTGAAACTGTTGTTTTTAGGTGTCTTCAAGTTGGTTTGACTCATAGTGACCCTGTGTACAGCAGAACGAAACACTGCCCAGTCTTGCACCATCCTTACAGTTGTTATGCTTGAGCCCATGGTTGCAGCCACCGTATCAGTCCACCTCATTGAGGGTCTTCTTCTTTTTCACTGACCCTCTACTTTACCAAACATGATCCCTCCTGATAGATAAGATGTCCAAAGTACATAAGATGAAGCCTCCCCATCCTTGCTTCTAAGGAGCAAGAAAAAAAAAAAAAATCCTCACAACTGGACCAACAAGCAATCTCATGATGAACGGAGAAAATATTGAAGTGGCAAGGATTTTGTTTTACTTGGATCCATAATCAACGCCCACAGAAGCAGCAGTCAAGAAATCAAACGACATATTGCATTGGGCAAATCTGCTGCAAAAGACCTCTTTTAAGTATCAAAAAGCAAAGATACGACTTTGAGGACTAAGGTGTGCCTGACCCAAGCCATGATATTTTCAGTCACCTCATATGCATGCGAAAGTTGGACAATGAATAAGGAAGACCAAAGAGAATTGATGCCTTTGAATTACAGTGTTGGCAAAGAATATCGAATATACCATGGCCTGCCAGAAGAACAAACAAATCTGTCTCAGAAGCACAGCCAGAATGCTGCTTAGAAGCAAGAACTTTAACCTAGCATTGTTAAATAAGATATTCAGTGAACTAGATGAAGGTGGTCTTCGTGTTGACATCCAGGGAGGCCACTGAGGTTTTGACCCTCAACTTCAAATAGAAAGAGTAAGACAATTTTTTTTTTTTTTTTTTTTTGGGCAAAGGCTATTTTTTAAACATCAGGTGAAAAGAGTTCAATATTAGTAATTGCTTGGCCATTTACTGTAGTGTTAAATATTTTACCTGTTTGATTTAGCTAATAAATTCTATTGTTAAATATAAGGAGAATGTTTCCCTTGACACACGCTTAAAAAAGCAGAACCAGTTCTGGTTCTTATACACAACTGAGACTTTCATTGTGTTAACTTGTTAGAAAGTAACCATTTCTCTGTTAGAAACTGTTTTAACTGGGAAGCTCTTGTAGAGAGCATGGGGGAAGGGATAATTCATGAGTGCTAATTGCTTGGCTGTTAATTTTCATAAGTGTTGATAGAAGCAATTCCTTAAATTAAACTTTGTTTAAAATGTATCAGGGGAAATATTCCACAATGTCGAGCCTGAAGTGAAAATTAATATGAATGCTGTGGCAATTAACACATACTGGTTAATAGCTTTTAGCAGCATTTTGGGATGATAGTCCTTAAATACATTTTTGCATGCTGCTCTTGTTTCAGCATTGTTCCAGCCTGTGTCTGGGTAATTATGAACAAATGTTTTCTGTGATCATTGACATTAAATAGCTCTCTTCAAAGAAAGTCACTTAAAACTTTGTAGAAAAGCTTGAAGCCACTGAGAAATGTTGGAAACTCAGAAAAGGTCACTGAATTGAAATTTTATTAAAAAAAAAAAAAAAATTGCCCTTAGAGGAACATGTTCCTCATCTGAATTTGGAATATTTGCTGTTATAATGGGAATGGTTCCCTGTAATATGTTAGGCTACTTTAGCTTCAGGATCTCTTTCCAAAAAAGTATTCCCTGGGCTTTTTAGTGTTGCTTTGTTTCTAGAGAATAGCTTTTGCTTATTGCTGCCTGAGTTCAGGCAGTGGACTTGCGCCTGAGGCCTTCTGGCCTTTGGGTTTCCTTCCCTCCTTTTCACCCCGAGCTGGCCTACTCCTCTAGAGAGGTATCTGAGAATGAAGCTGGCTACATAATACTCATCCACTTTCCTCCTTTCCTTTTGTCGATAAAAAACAAATCCAAACTTTGATCAGGAGAAGCTTTATTCAGAAAGAAAATGGGAAAAGGGACTATTATAGTAGGAAGAGGGGTCTGTTATAGTAGGGAGAATGCTCTGACCATAAGATAAGCAAATGTCTCAAGAATTCGGTGGAGCCGGAAGCATCTTTCTTTATAGAGACTGAGAGTAAACAATACTAGAAAAAATGGAAGTAGAATGAAAAAGCCTTAAGTGGATTCTTGGGGAGGAGCCCTTAAAAAACGGTTGTATGTTAATTCAGGCCGAGGGTGGCCCAAAGTTCAGGGACTTGGAAGAAGAGAAGTTAACCAAAGTTTGGTTAACTGGCATTTTGTTTGTTATTGATCAGTGGGGACAAACAATTCATTTACTCATATATGAGGCAGGGAATGGAAATTTGGAGTCTGTGTCTGGCCCTGGGGGCACAGTGGTTAAGAGTTTGGCTGATAATCAGAAGGGCAACAGTTTGAATCCAGCAGCCACTCCTTGGAAACCCTGTGGGGCATTTCTACTCTGTCCTATCGTATCGGGTCGCTATGAGTAGAAATTAGGTCACTATAAGTCAGAATTGACTTGATGGCAGTGAGTGTCTGGCCTTGTCATAGGTAAACAAGGGGGGATCCTTGAGTCTTAGCTAAGTCATTTGGGAAAGGTGGTTATTTGCTATAAGCCACTTTACCCAACAAAGGGTGGGGGATTCCTTTAACCATCTCTGTTTTCAAGGATCACAGGGTTTGGGTAAAATTCAAAATTACCACTTGCAATAAGAGTATTCCTGGGGCTAACCTGCCTAGTGCCCGTTAAGAGACAAGTCTTAAGATGATTTTGTGTTTTGATTTAGGAGCTGTTATGTCTCATACTTCTGTTGTCTTTGTTTTATCATTTTAACAGTTACTCTCTTGGCTCCTGGGTGACTCTGTTTTGTTAGTCTTCCTTTTCATAGGCAAGTTTTATTAGTCTAAGCTTTTTCTAAAAGGAAATATTAGATATTAACTACTTTTTAACAGATGATGATATACTAATCAAAGGACCGGATCTTTAGTTTACTTCTCCCTTGCTGTTGTATTAATGCTTTCCTCTCCCTGTTGCTTGACATCATGCTGAAAATCTCAAGGGGAGACTTTGGGATTTTTGTCTAGGTAGTGTTGAAAACGAACTAAACAGGACTCTCACACCAACCACAAAAGTAATGTTTTCAGCATCCTATTCTCAAGTTAAATATCTAAGCTGAAGTCTTTCTTACAACTTGCTTGCTCCACTTTGAGCTTTTTCTTCTAGGCCTCATTTCTGCAGTTTGTTCTGAACCTTGCCAGTGTGTTGTGGCCTTGTCTGGTTGCAGAGCCCTCTTCTAGAAATCCCCATCAGAGGCAGAATTCACCATTGACTTAAAGGCTTTTCAAAACCAAACCCAAACCCATTGCCGTCGAGTTGGTTCCAACTCATAGCAACCCTACAGGACAGAGTAGAACTGCCCCGTATGGTTTACAAGGAGAGCCTGGTGGATTCAAATTGCCGACCTTTTGTTTAGCAGCCGTAGCTCTTAACCACTATGCCACCAAGGTTACCAAAGGCTTTTCAAAGGCAGGCAGAAGTTTGTTGTGGAAAGAACGTATTTGTCAGGTTTGGGTTAGAATCCTAACTTGGCCATTTACTTGCTGTGTGACATTGGACAAATCACTTTGCCTCTTTGAGCCTGCGTATCTGTAACATGAGGCTAATGATACTAAGATACTATTGTGAGGATTTAATGAAAGTGGGCAGTGCATAGCAAACTGAATGGTGCATGCGCAGTGTCAAAAGACCATTAGTTTCCATTTCTTTTACCACATTACCATGTATTTACTTAACATTTAGTGAGGGCCACTATGTACCAGGCATTGTAAAGTAAGCACTAGATGCAGTGGTGAGCAAAAACAACTGGTTTCTGACTGCATGAAGCTTATTCTCTAGGTGTGGACAAAACCATTTTGATTCTCCTGGGATCCAGATTTCCGGATTCGTGGAATTGTTGGTGACCACATACCAGGCCATCTGCCTTTTGGTGTCCTTTTGAACCTTGAGCCTTTAAGGAGCTGTTTTCCTAAAGTCACCTTCAAGTCAAACAATAGCCTAGTAAGCAGCTTAGCAGAGATCGTTTTGCCTTAGGCATTGGGCTCTCTTAGAGAATTATCTGTGTACTGCCACTTCATAGGAACAAGACTGGAAAATGTATGACATGTCCTTAGTGACTCTGTTTTTCCAAACCAAAACCAACCACTGCCATCGAGTCGATTCTTACTCATAGCAACCCTATAGGACAGAGTAGAACTGCCCCGTAGAGTTTCCAAGGAGCGCCTGGCGGATTCGAACTGCTGACCTCTTCGTTAGCAGCCGTAGCACTTAACCAGTACGCCACCAGGGTTTCCTCTGTTTCTCCAACCTCCTGGAAACCTGTCCTGTTCTGATGCTATCTCCTGTGAAACTGACGTGACAGGGACCTATGTTTTCACTTTCCCCACTTCCAAAGTGCCTTCCTCATATATTCTGGTTGATGATGTTGATTGGAATCATACCTACTAACAATAAATGTATTCTGTTACAGAAATTTTTGGTGTTTCTCTGTGCATTTAAGTTTTTGACAACAGGAAGACAAATGTTACGTAAATGATCACCAAAATAAATGTAAAATTGCAATCCTAGTCCAGTCACAGCTAGTTAATTACCCAGTTCTGGAAGAACTACTTTGTGTTTTGAGAACTTTATAGTATTTTAGGAGGACCTGTCCTAATCTGAGGTGTCAGGGATGGTGTCCCTGAAAAAGTGACTCTTGACCTCAGAACAGGATGAGTAAGAACTAACGAGGCCTGAGGCAGAGGGCAGCTTGGCACTTTTGAGAACTGAAAGAAGGTTGTGTGACTGGAGCCCTAGGTGAGGTAGCACATGGTGCAAGGTGAAGCTCGGGGGCAACCAGGTATGGCTTGTAGAAGTGTGCTCTTTAACCTAAGCGTTGGGAAGCCTTGAAAAAGTTTAAATGGGAAGGTGAGATGATCAGATTTGTTTTGAAAAGATCACTGGAGCTGTGCTGAGAAGAATACACCTGAGAAGGGCTTGTAGGGACAGAAAGACTGATCAGGAGACTTTGCTGTGATCTGGGTAAGAGAGTGGTAACTTGGGCTTACTTGTTGGTGCTAGAGACGGAGTAGATGAATTTCAGAAGTATTTAGGAGGTAAAAGTGGTGGGACTAGTATAGAACAAAAACAAAACCCATACCCATTGTCGTTGAGTCAATTCTGACTTATAATGGGCTAGTTTAGTTTCTAAGGGATTGTATATAGGAGATGAGGGAGAAAGGAGTTTCAAGGATGATTTCCAGAACAGATTTTGGTTTGTGGAGCTCGATGGATGATGATATTATCCTTGAATTAGAAAGCACTGAGAGGGGGCTGAGGACGGGGGTGTATGTTACTGCTGTGAGTTGGTTTGAGTCTGTGGATTACAGATCATAGCGTGTCACCATGTTCTTTAAGACACTACACATATCCTTTTTAAAGGGGTAGAGTGCACCCCAGTTGTTTGGTTTGTATTTGGATTGTTTGTGGCAGTGGTCTCTGAGCTGAGAATGGGCTGAGAACTAGGGGCTTGCTCTTTGGTTCCCATTTCACAGTTAGCTTAGGAACTCTAGCTAAGGAACTGCCTCTGGACTTTAGTCACCTCTTCTGTGAAACAGGGCTGTGCTCTCAGAGGCTCATTCCAACTCAACAAGTTGTTACTAGGAGAAAAATGAGAGGGAAATTTTAAATGAGAAATATGTCATTTAAGAAAATACATTGATTTTAATTCTCGTAGGTTAGGCCATTGAGAGAGAAAACATGGACATTGTTTTGCTATAACAAGATTACTGTTACAATACTACTTTCTCCCTAGCTAACTGATTATCAGATTTATCAGTTGAAATCTGGTTGGAATGAACGTCAAGCACTGAGGTCCTAGGATATAATCCTTGGAGGTGTGATGGGAACTGGGGAACGTGGGGTTTTATATTCAGCTTCCTCATCCTTGGTACCTTCTTCTGTGTGGTTTGTAGTATTTTCTTGTCCCATGAAGTACTAGAGCCTGATTTTACTATCCTGAAGGCAGCTATCC
This sequence comes from Loxodonta africana, assembly GCF_030014295.1. NCBI lineage: Eukaryota > Metazoa > Chordata > Mammalia > Proboscidea > Elephantidae > Loxodonta > Loxodonta africana. The sequence continues at coordinate 49,885,521 of NC_087350.1, forward strand.
AGAGAAATCAAGTTGCAGCCCAGGGTCACCCTGCTGGGACTAATTCTAGATATTGTAATTCTCAGAGATTTTCCTTTTCATTCTTAATGGCATTTATATCCACAAAATGGGAAGTTGAGTTGCAGGACAGGAAGGCCATGTGGTAGAAATAACATGGACATGGAACCAGATGTGCATTTTAGCCCTGGCCATACCACTCTTTCTCTAGGGTCTGTGACAAGCCATCTCCCATCTTTAAACCTTGTTTTCTGCATATTTAGGATGAGGAACTTGGTTTGATAACTGCTTGGATTCCTTAGGGCCTTAAGATTCCGTAGTTTTGTGATTAGGGAGGTGATTGTCATCAGAGAAATGAGGAGGGTTAAAGATGGGAAAACTTGAACTCTTTAAGCATTGATCTTCTACATATATGTGGTACTCTTCTCTTTTAATTATAATAAAACTGTGATGTAGGGAATCATTAAGGGGATTGACGCTCAGAGAAGAAGTGTCTTGCTCAACAAAATACCCCACTAGTATGTGGCAGAACTCCTTTCTATTTATTCTAGTACCACAGTTGTCTTTCCTAGACTGTTTTACAGTCATTGATATGAAGGAAACAAAAAAAACACTGTTAATTTTTGAGGTTTTTCAAGATTTAAAAACAAAGTTTTTTCATTTACCATTGTATTTGAAATCTGACATACTGGTTTAGGTATTATTACCAATTGTGTGGGTTGGATAAGTTATTGCATCTCATAAGCCTCAGTTTCCTTACATGTAAGAAAGAAATAATGAGATACTGGGGTAGTGGGGAGGAGTAGGAAAATATAATGCTCTACACATAGAATCTAGTACATGCCCCACAAATGCATATTTCTTTCTGTTGATCTTTCTGGCGTACAGAGTGAATTCATTCATACGTCTTCATCTGTCCATCAACCCACCCATTCATCCAACAAATTATTTCCTCAGCACCCACACTGTAATGGTTCCGTTCAAAGGTTTATGCATACCGGCTCTGTATTGTTGTTGTTACTAGGTGCTGCCAAGTCGATCCTGTCTCATACCGAGCCCGTGTACGACAGAATGAAATACTGCCCAGTCCCGCCCCGTCTTCACAGTTGTTGCCATGTTTGAGCCCGTTGTTGAGCCACTGTGTCAGTCCATCTCGTTGAGGGTCTTCTCCTTTTTCACTGACCCTCTCCTGTGGCAAGCATGATGTCCTTCTTCAGGGGCTGGTCACTCCTGATAATATGTCCAAAATATGTGAGATGAAGTCTCGCCATCCTCACTTCCAAGGACCATTCTGTCTGTACTTCTTCCAGGACAGATTTGTTCATTCTTCTGGCAGTCCATGGTATATTCAGTATTCTTTGCCAACACTGTATTTAAAAGGCATCAATTCTTTTTCGGTGGTCCTTATTCATTGTCCAGCTTTCAAATGCATATGAGGTGATTGAAAACACCATGGCTTGGGTCAGGCACACCTTAGCCCTCAGAGTGACATCTTTGCTTTTTAACATTTTAAAGAGGCCTTTTGCAACAGATTTGCCCAGTGCAATATGTCCTTTGATTTCTTGACTGCTGCTTCCATGTGCGTTGATTGTGGATCCAAGTAAAATGAAATCTTTGACAACTTCAGTATTTTCTCTGTTTATCATGATGTTGCTGATTGGTCCAGTTATGAGGATTTTGGGGTTTTTTATGTTGACATGTAGTCCATACTAAAGGCTGTAGTCTTTGATCTTCATCAGTAAGTGTTTCAAGTCCTCTTCACTTTCACTTTTTTTTCACTTTCAGCAAGCAGGCTTGTGTCATCTGCATATCACAGGGTGTTAATAAGTCTTCCTCCAGTCCTGATGCAGTGTTCTTCATATAGTCCAGATTCTTGGCTTTGAACTAAAACCAAAAAAACCAAACCCATTGCCATGGAGTTTATTCCGACTCATAGCTACCCTATAGGACAGAGTAGAATGGCCCCATAGAGTTTCCAAAGAGCACCTGGTGGATTTGAACTGCCAACCTTTTAGTTAGCAGCTGTAGTGCTTAACCCTTACGCCATCAGGGTTTCCAAGGCACTGTTAAATAATACATGGCTAACTGCCCTGGAGGGACTTGAAGACAAAAGTGTCCATATAGCCAACAAGTGGAAGCGCCATACTTCAAAAATGGGGTTGTGCTAGGTGCTGGGGACTTTGACAGTGGTCCAGCACTTCAGCTGCACCTC